>NC_057806.1:357017595-357115448 GCF_018294505.1 Triticum aestivum | reverse complement strand
ACCATGACTTTTGTATAAGGTGTAAGACAAAAATAAAAGATAGGCCCTTCGCAGAGGGAAGCAGAGGTTGTCATGTGCTTTTATGGTTGGATGCACAAAATCTTAATGCAAGAGAACGTCACTTTATATTGACACTTGTGATAGGGACCTTTATTATGCAGTCCGTCGCTTTTATTTCTTCCATATCACAAGCTCGTATAAAGCTTATTTTCTCCACACTAATAGATCGTACATATTTAGAGAGCAATTTTTATTGCTTGCAACAATGACAACTTACTTGAAGGATCTTATTCAATCCATAGGTAGATATGGTGGACTCTCATGGCAAAACTGGGTTTAAGGATATTTGGAAGCACAAGTAGTATCTGTACTTGGTGCAAAAAATTTGTCTAGCATGAGGGGGAAAGGCAAGCTCAGCATGTTGGATGATCCATGACAATATAATTTATTTCGGATATAAGAAAACATAACCCATTATGTTGTCTTCCTTGTCCAACATCGAATTTTTAGCATGTCATATTTTAATGAGTGCTCACAATCATAAAAGATGTCCAAGATAGTATATTTATATGTGAAAACCTCTCTTTCTTTATTACTTCCTATTAATTGCAACGATGACCAAAACTATGTTTGTCAACTCTCAACAACTTTTATTCATCATACTCTTTATATGTGAAGCCATTACTCTCCATAAGATCAATATGATCTCTTTTTTTTCTTTTTTTATTCCCTCAAGATCATAGCAAGATAACCAAGCCCTCGACTCAAGACTAATCTTTATTATATATAGCTCACAGCCTCGTTTACATAGATAAGGATCAACACAAAAACTCAAAGCTAGATCATACTAAACTTTATTCTAGTAGATCAGGATATAACCAAAAGGATCGAATTAATAAAAACGGTAAAGATAGAAGTGTGATGGTGATACGATACCGGGGCACCTCCCCCAAGCTTGGCAGTTGCCATGGGGAGTGCCCATACCCATGTATTTATGTCTCTTTCTACGGAGGTGGTGATGATGGAGTTGATGATGTAGGCTTCTTCCTCAATTTGCGCTTGAGGATAGAATTTTGCTCCCTTAGGTCATCGATTCCTGCTCAAGGCTTAATATCTTTTTGCATAGTTCCTATTTGTTCTCCTGCAAGAGGCGAAAAGGGATAAAATCGATCTTAGGTTTCTTTGCTCTATCTGGGAGGCTTAACTTTTTGAACTCCACATGCATGTCCCCAGGTTGAGGTACTAGAACTTCATCTTCATCTGAGCTCGTCTCCTCCTTTCCCCTAGGTTCATACTCTTCTTCTATGGTCCAACCACAATGCTCCAAGTCCCCGTAGACCTTAGGGTCTGCAAAGTAATCAGCCACATAGCTTTCTCCCTCCGAATCCTGGGACGACATATTGCTCTAATCTGCGGTAGAAACAACTCAAAACAAAAACAGAGGATTGTGTCGTGGTACGGTGGTCAAAACCTTCGGGAGATTATATAATGAATTTTTGCCGACCAAAAGAAGTATCGTGCAAGAAAACAGAGTCCGGAGGGCACACGAGGTGGCCACGAGGCAGGGGGCGCACCCAGGGGGTAGGGCGCGCCCTCCACCCATGTGGATGCCTCATGTCCTTTCCGGACTACTTCTTATTTTCCTATTTTCTTAAATATTCCAAAATGGAGAAAAACTGCTGTTAGGACTGTTTTGGAGTCGGTTTACTTATCGTACCACATACCTATTCCTTTTCGGAGTCTGAGACATTCTGGAAAGTGTCCCTTATGTACTCCTCCGGGGTTACGGTGTCAATAACATTGGTTTCAACATTTATAGGATTACCTGAGATATAATGTTTGATTCTTTGACCGTTCACCACCTTCAGATTTGTGCCTTTGAACTTGTTAATTTTTATGGAACCGAAACAATAGACCTCCTCGATAACATAGGGGCCTTCCCATTTAGAGAGAAGTTTTCCTGCAAAAACTCTTAAACAAGAGTTGTATAACAAGACATAATCACCTACATTAAACTCACGCTTTTGTATCCTTTTGTCATGCCATCTTTTAACTTTTTCTTTAAATAGTTTGGCATTCTCATAGGCCTGGGTTCTCCACTCATCAAGTGAGCTAATGTCAAATAGTCTCTTCTCACCAGCAAGTTTGAAATCATAATTGAGCTCTTTAATGGCCTAATATGCCTTATGTTCTAGTTCAAGAGGTAAATGGCATGCTTTTCCATAAACCATTTTATACGGAAACATACCCATAGGATTTTTATATGCAGTTCTATAGGCCTATAATGCATCATCAAGTTTCTTGGACCAATTCTTTCTATATCTATTAACAGTCTTTTGCAAAATTAATTTAATCTCTCTATTACTCAATTCTACTTGACCACTAGATTGTGGGTGGTATGGAGATGCAATTCTATGATTAACATCATACTTAGCAAGCATTTTATGAAAAGCACCATGAATAAAATGTGAACCACCATCAATCATTAAGTATCTAGGGACTCCAAATCTCGGAAAAATAACTTCTTTAAGTATCTTAATAGAGGTGTTATGATCAGCACTACTAGTTGGAATAGCTTCTACCCACTTAGTAACGTAATCAACAACAACTAAAATATGTGTATAGCCATTCGAGGAAGGAAACGGTCCCATATAATCAAAGCCCCAAACATCAAATGGTTCAATAACAGGTGAATAGTTCATAGGCATTTCTTGATGTTTACTAATATTACCAATTCTTTGACATTCATCACAAGACAAGACAAACTTGCGGGCATCTTTGAAAAGAGTAGGCCAATAAAAACCGGATTGCAATACCTTATGTGCAGTTCTATCTCCAACATGGTGTCCTCCATAAGCCTCAGAGTGACACTTCCGTAGGATGTGTTCCTATTCATGCTCAGGTACACAACGTCTAATAACACCATCTACTCCTTCTTTATAAAGGTGTGGGTCATCCCAGAAGTAATGTCTCAAATCATAGAAAAACTTTTTCTTTTGCTGGTATGTGAAACTAGGTGGTATAAATTTAGTAACAATGTAATTAGCATAATCAGCATACCATGGAGCAGAACGAGAAGCATTGATGGCAGCTAATTGTTCATCAGGAAAACTATCATAAATAGGGAGTGAGTCGTCAAGAACAATTTCTAACCTAGACAAGTTGTCTGCAACGGGGTTCGCAGCTCCCTTCCTATCAATAATATGTAAATCAAATTCTTGTAGCAAAAGAACCCATCTAATAACTCTAGGTTTAGCATCTTTCTTTTCCATAAGGTATTTAATTGCAGCATGATCAGTGTGAACAGTTACTTTAGAATCAACAATATAAGGTCTGAACTTATCACAAGCAAATACAACTACTAAAAATTCTTTTTCAGTAGTAGCATAATTTCTCTGGGCACTGTCTAGAGTTTTACTAGCATACTGGATAACATTTAATTTCTTATCAACTCTTTGTCCTAGAACAGCACCTACATCATAATCACTAGCATCGCACATAATTTCAAAGGTTAAATTCCAATCAGGTGGCTGAACAATAGGTGCATAAATCAAGGCTTTCTTAAGTATTTCAAATTCTTATACACAATCATCATCAAATACAAAAGGAACATCTTTTTGTAAGAGATTATTCAGAGGCCTAGAAATTTTTGAGAAGTCTTTAATGAACCTCCTATAAAAACCGGCATTACCAAGGAAACTTCTTATACCTTTAATGTCCTTAGGACACAACATCTTTTCAATAGCATCAACTTTAGCTCTATCAACTTCAATACCTCTTTCAGAAATTTTATGCCCCAAGACAATACCATCATTAACCATAAAGTGGCACTTCTCTCAATTCAAGACAAGATTAGTTTCTTCACATCTCTACCAAACTCGATCAAAGTTGCTTAAGCAATCATCAAAAGAAGTTCCATACACGGAGAAATCATCCATGAAAACCTCAACAATCTTTTCACAAAAGTCAGAGAATATAGCATTCATACATCTTTGAAAGGTAGCAGGTGCATTACATAAACCAAAAGGCATACATCTATAAGCAAAGGTACCGAAAAGGGCAAGTAAAAGTGGTCTTTTCCTGATCCTCTTTCGACACAGGTATTTGAGAGAAACCAGAATAACCGTCTAGAAAGCAAAAATGTGTATGTTCATATAATCTTTCTAGCATTTGATCAATAAAAGGTAAAGGGTAATGATCCTTTCTAGTAGCTTTATTTAATTTGCGGAAATCAATTACCATTCTATAACCTATAACAATTCTTTGTGGGATCAATTCGTCTTTATCATTAGGAACAACAGTAATACCTCCCTTCTTAGGGACACAATGGACAGGACTTACCCACTGACTGTCAGCAACATGATAAATTATACCTACCTCCAGAAGCTTTAGTATTTCATTTCTTACCACTTCTTTGATCTTAGGATTTAACCATCGTTGGTGATCAACAACCGGTTTAGTGTCTTTCTCCAATTTTATTTTGTGCTGGCATAGAGTGGGACTAATGCCCTTAAGATCATCAAGAGTATATCCAATAGCAGCATGGTGCTTCTTCAGAGTTTTCAATAATTTCTCTTCTTCCCGCTCTAAAAGGTTAGCACTAATAATAACAGGATATATCTTCTTTTTATCAAGATAAACATATTTAAGAGTATCAGGTAGTGGTTTAAGCTCAAACACGGGATCACCTTTGGGTGGAGGAGGATCCCCTAGAATTTCAACAGGCAAGTTGTGTTTCAAAATAGGTCCCCGTTTAAATAATACTTCACCTATTTCCCTTCTTTCATTCATAAACACATCATTTTCATGGTCTAGCAAATATTGTTCTAAAGGATCATTAGGAGGCACAGCAATAGAAGCATTTCCAATAATTTCATCTTTACTAGGAAATTCTTTATCATGGGGTTGTCTATGAAATTTAGCAAAATTAAAATCATGAGACATATCCCCTAAACCAACAGTAACAATATCCTTTTCGCAGTCTATCTTAGCATTAACAGTATTCAAGAAGGGTCCACCAAATATAATGGGACAAAAGTCATCTTGTGGGGAAGCAAGAACAAGAAAATCAGTAGGATATTTAATTTTCCCACATAAGACTTCAACATCTCTAACAATCTCGATTGGTGAAATAGTATCTCTATTGGCAAGCTTAATAGTAACATCAATATCTTCTATCTCAGTAGGTGCAATATCTTGCATAAATTCTTTATATAAAGTATAAGGTATTGCACTGACACTAGCACCCATATCACATAAGCCATGATAACAATGATCTCCTATTTTAACAGAAACAACAGGCATGCCAACAACATGTCTATGTTTATTTTTAGTATCGGGTCTAGGAATTCTAGCAGCTTCATCACAAAAGTAAATAACATGCCCATCAATATTATCGACCAAGAGATCCTTAACCATAGCAATACTAGGTTCAACTTTAATTTTCTTAGAGGGTGTAGGTGTTCTAGCATTACTCTTATGGACCACAGTTGAAGCTTTAGCATGATCCTTTAATCTAACAGGGAAAGGTGGTTTCTCTATATAAGCGGTAGGAACAATAGGATCAACATTATAAGTGATAGTATTTTCTTCAACTTTAATAGGTTCAACTAATTTTACCTCAATGGGAGGATGATATTTAAACCACTTCTCCTTAGGGAGATCAACATGAGTAGCAAATGATTCATAGAAAGAAGCTACTATCTCAGAGTCAAGTCCATATTTAGTGCTAAATTCACGAAAAGCATCGGTATCCATAAAAGATTTAACACAATCAAACTTAGGTGTTATGCCTGACTCCTTACCTTCGTCGAGTTCCCAATCTTCAAAGTTGCATTTAATTATTTCCAATAAATCCCATCTGAATTCAATAGTCTTCATCATAAAAGAACCAGTACAAGAAGTATCGAGCATGGAGCGATTATTGAGAGCAAGCCGAGCATAAAATTTTTGAATCATAATTTCTATTAAGAGCTCATGATTGTGGCATGAATATAACATTGACTTAAGCCTCCCCCAAGCTTGAGTGATACTTTATCCTTCGCGAGGCCAATATATATATATATATATATCTATATCTATATATATATATATATATATATATATATATATATAATTACGATCACGATGAACCAGATGCATAGGATAAAACTTCTGATGAAATTCCAATTTCAATCGGTTGTAGTTCCACGATCCAATATCATCACATAGCCTAAACCATGTCAATGTCTTTCCCTTCAATGATAAAGGGAAGACCTTCTTCTTGATAACATCTTCGGGCATACCCGCAAGCTTAAATAATCCACAAACTTCATCCACATAGATTAGCTAGCAGCTTCTCTATCATACTCGAAGGAATTTCAAAGTAAACATTTTCAGTAGGTTCAGTAGGTTGAGGAGAAACTCTTTTCTCTACTGGTTGGGGTGAAGATACCCCGAACAAGCCCCTCAAAGGATTATTTTCCATAGTAACAAGTGACGGTAAATTTCAGCACACTATATAAATTTTCCTTACCAAATTCCACCTACCAAAGGCGCTTCACTCCCCGGCAACGGCGCCAGAACAGAGTCTTGGTGACCCACAAGTATAGGGATCTATCGTAGTCCTTTTGATAAGTAAGAGTGTCGAACCCAACGAGGAGCTGAAGGAAATGACAAGCAGCTTTCAGTAAGGTATTCTCTACAAGCACTAAAATGATCGGTAAAAGATAGTTTTGTGATAAGGTAATTCGTAATGGGTAACAAGTAACAAAAGTAAACAAGGTGCAGCAAGATGGCCCAATCCTTTTTATTGCAAAGGACAAGCCTGGACAAACTCTTATATAAAGGAAAGCGCTCCCGAGGACACATGGGAATTATCGTCAAGCTAGTTTTCATCATGCTCATATGATTCGCGTTCTTTACTTTGATAATTTGACATGTGGGTGGACCGGTGCTTGGGTACTACCCTTCCTTGGATAAGCATCCCACTTATGATTAACCCCCTCGCAAGCATCCACAACCATGAAAGAAGAAGTAAGGTAAACCTAAACATAGCATGAAACATATGGATCCAAACCAGCCCCTTACAAAGCAACGCATAAACTAGGGTTTAAGATTCTGTCACTCTAGCAACCCATCATCTACTTATTACTTCCCAATGTCTTCCCCTAGGCCCAAACGATGGTGAAGTGTCATGTAGTCGATGTTCACATAACACCACTAGAGGAAAGACAACATACATCTCATCAAAATATCGAACGAATACCAAATTCACATGACTACTTATAACAAGACTTCTCCCATGTCCTCAGGAACAAACGTAACTACTCACAAATCATATTCATGTTCATAATCATAGGGTATTAATGTGCATTAAGGATCTGAACATACCAAATAAACCAACTAGCATCAACTACAAAGAGTAATCAACACTACTAGCAACCCACATGTACCAATCTGAGGTTTTGAGACAAAGATCGGATACAAGAGATGAACTAGGGTTTGAGAGGAGATGGTGCTGGTGTAGATGTTGATGGAGATTGACACCCTCCCGATGAGAGGATGTTGACGATTTCCCCCTCCCGAAGGGATGTTTCCCCGGCAGAACAGCTCCGCCGGAGCCCTATGTTTGTTCTACCAAGGTTCCGCCTCGAGACGGTGGTGCTTCGTCCCAAAAGCTTTCTTCTGATTTTTTCCAGGGCAAAAGACACCTTATACCAGAAGATGGGCATCTGGGAGCTTCCAGGTGGCCCACGAGGCAGGGGCGCCCAGGGGGGTAGGGCGTACCCTCAACCCTTGTGGACAGTGGGTGGTCCCCCTCTGGTGCTTCCTTCGCCCAATAATTTTTTTTATTCCAAAACTGACTTTCGTAGAGTTTCAGGACTTTTGGAGTTGTGCAGAATAGGTCTCTAATATTTGCTCCTTTTCCAGCCTAGAATTCCAGCTGCCGGCATTCTCCCTCTTCATGTAAACCTTGTAAAATAAGAGAGAAAAAGCATAAGTATTGTGACATAGTGTGTAATAACAACCCATAATGCAATAAATGTCGATATAAAAGCATGACGCCAAATGGACGTATCAGAGGCTAGAGCTCATGAGGGCATATTTATTGGTTATGCTACAAACTCTCATGCTTACAGTGTCCTCAACAAGTCCACATGACTCATTGAGGAGACGTGTATCGTGGAGTTTGATGAGAATAATGGATCCCAAGTGGAGCAAAGTGGTACTTGTGATGTAGGTGATGAAATTCCTCCCCAAGCCCGAAGAAGAATGGGCATTGGCTATATCCTACCCATTGAGGAATCCCTTGTGGCCGAAGGAGAAGGACAATGTTCCACTGAAGTGGAACCATCACCAACCCAAGACCCACCCGCTTTCAAAGAACAAAGTGAAAGCCCTCATCTAAATGAACAAGATCAAGGGCAAGGTCAACCTCAAGATGGTGGTGATCCACCAAGTGACGCCCAAGGTCAAGTTCTTGCTCCTGAGAAAGTTAAAGACCAAGAGCAAGCTCAAGATCAAGAACAAGCTCAAGACGACGCTCATGATGATCAAGTCACCACTCCTCAACTCTCTCTTGAGGAGGAATTGGAGTGTCGTTCCGCCAAGATTGCGTCCAGGCTCACTACCAAAGATTAGCTCATGAAGAATGTGCTTGGAAGGTTAAGCCAGGGGTTAAGCACTCATAGACAATTAGCAAACTATTGCGAACATCATGCATTTGTTTTTTGTGTTGAACCCCAAAAGGTCTATGAGGTGCTTGAGGATCCGGATTGGCTTAATGCCATGCATGAAGAACTCAACAATTTCAAGCAGAACAAGGTGTGGATATTGGTGCCAAGGCCAAAGGAGAACCATAATGTTATTGGAACCAAATGGATATTCAAGAACAAGCAAGATGCTCACGGGATTATCATACGCAACAAGGCTCATTTGGTGGCACAAAGCTACTCCCAAGTCGAGGGTATCGACTACGGTGAAACCTTTGCTCCCATTGCTCGCCTTGAATCTATTCATTTGTTGATTGCTTATGCTGCTCATCATAACTTCAAGTTGCAACAAATGGATGTGAAGAGTGCTTTTCTTAATGGTCATATTAATGAGTTGGTGTATGTCAAACAACCCTCGGGGTTTGAGGATCCCAAGTTCCCCAATCATGTGTACCAACTCGATAAGGCACTCTATGGCCTTAAACAAGCCCCACGTGCATGGTATGAACACCTTACCAAGAGTTGTTGCAAGATCGTGGGTTTGAAATTGGGAAAATCGACCCCACTCTTTTTACTAAGAAGGTCAAAGGGGAGTTGTTTGTATGCCAACTCTATGTTGATGATATTATCTTTGGTTCTTGTTGGGGATATTACTACTGGGCGTAAAACCGGCCTATCTGGGCCGGGTTAACTTCATCAGCAGTTAAGTATGTTAAAGCCCATGAAGGTAGATGAGGGCTCAAGACCAATAATTGGTTGAGAGCCTATAGCCGTAAACCGGCGTGAATATGTAACTTGCATTGTAAGTTAGGAATAAGTAGAGACCAAACCGGACACATCTATGAGCCGGTGTTGGGACTCTATAAACCGACGGGCGTCACCCATATATATAAGGGGACGACCCGACGGCAGTTCAAGGGAGAGACACAACTCAAGACATAGGCGAAGCTTGTTTGCTCCCTAGTCATCAAAACACCCATCAATTCCATCACAACTAGATGTAGGCTTTTACCTTCATCGAAGGGGCTGAACTAGTATAAATCCTCTTGCGTCCTTGAGTCCGCTTTAACCCCTTCAAGCTAACCCGTTGTGATGGCTCCATGACTAAGTCCTTTCTCTAGGACATCTGCCGTGACAAAACCACGACAGTTGGCGCCCACCGTGGGGCTATCGCACGATGGGTTCCGGTTCTTGGAGGGCCGCTTTGAAGGACTCGAGGGCTATGCTGTAGGCCAGTTGACTAAGAGTCGTCGCGGCAAGCTCTACATCGACGACGCAGGCTGGGGCCCCGAGGCCGGATCAATTGAGTACGGGTATCGGGTCCCCTTTGGTAGCATTCACGTTTTCATTGGCAAGATCGGTGAACCGGGCCCTGAGCCGGACATCTGCACCGACCTCGTCAAGACGGCTCAGCGTGCGCGATCTGCCCGGGTTAAACCGGCCATGAAGCGTGCCTTCGTGGGAATGATCCATGGAGGGAGTTATGAGAACGGATCGGAGCTTCGCGGGGCGACTGCCATTTGTTTCGGTGACGAATCTTCGACTGGAGAAACTGAATCTCTTTATCAGCTACAAGATGGCCGGATTGAGAGCTGTTCCGATAGCGACAGTATTCCGGACCCCTCTGATCTGCCTAACCGGGTTGGGATATTCATGACCGGAACACAAGCAGCGCTTCATTCTTTGACAGCCGCGGCAACGATCTCCGGTTCAGCAGCGGCAATGGCTGCCGGGGCAGGAGGCCATGTGCGCCCGCCGGCTCAGGTTCTGTCAGAACTATTTGATGCATTGGTTGTGCTTATGGCAAAAGTTAATCCGCCAGATCAGGACGCTCATAACACGGAGATTGCAAAGGTAAAGGAACAAATCACCCAAGCCAAGACGGATCTGGCGGCTGAGGACACCAGAATGGCCGCGGAGCGGGCCGCTTTAGACGCACAGGCCTACAGGCTTATGTTGGACCAGAGCGCGTCACATGAAGTCATGAGGAGGAAGCACCGATCCCGCTTACCTCCGGTTTTCGAGGCCAAAAACCTTTTCAACACTCCAGGACCAAGAACCAGCAATCAGCTGGAGGGGAACCGGGCAGAAGCCCCTGGGACCGGTGCACCGGTTCAGCCCCGTCAGATGAACCTGCCTCATCAAAACACTGTTATACCTCAGGATGCTTTAACACCTCCGGGTCACTACTCCAACCCAATGGACAATCTTGTTGCCGCTGCTACACGACTGGAGGCCATTCCAATTGAAGGTGACTCGCCGCAGGCAGTAGAGACGCGACGGGTCAAGGAACTTCTGAGGACAGCTTTGGCCCAACAGGAAGCGTACTCGTACAGCCGTGACTGGATCCACTCGACCCCCTGTCCAAGATGGAGCTATAGCAGACATATGGATGAGCCAGCAGGGTCGAGTAATGAACGACATGGAGCACCCCGTGGCAACTACCCGACGGGTGGTGCTGATGACGCTCAGGAAGTAGTAAACCGGGCCCGAGCGCGCAGGGAGGCCGAGTTAGCCACACAGCATCAGGCTCGGCAGCTCACGCCGGTTCGTCCAACCATCTCGATCAAACCTGGTGTTACTTATAGTTCTTTGGGGGTGCCTTGCCTTATTCCTGCTTTACGCAATGTCCGCCTGCCCAAGGATTTCAAAGGCCCGCGCAAGGTACCAAATTACACGGTGGATCAACCTCCAGAGACATGGGTGGAGAGCTATGAGATGGCCATGGAGATGTGGATGTGGATGACACGGCGTGTGCGAAATACTTCACCATGATGCTTGAAGGAACGACCCGTACTTGGTTAAAAAGCTTGCCAGCTAATTCTATCAGTTCATGGGCCCAATTACGAGCCCGATTTATCAACAATTTCAAGGATACCTGTAAATAGCCTATGTCAATAGTGGACTTAGCTGCATGCGTCCAGGAGGAAGGAGAATCAACGACTCATTGGGTGCGTCGGGTTTCACAAGTGTTGCATTCCTCAGACCGCATCAATGCTGACACCGCGGTACTGACCATAGAGGGCAACTGCCGGTTTGGGCCCCTAAAGTTGAAATTGGGACGGATGAAGCGGCATTGCACTGACATGGGGACCCTCATGGCCGCTTTGGTAAAATATGCTGATTCTGATAGTACCAAGGATCCCGAATCTGATGATGACAAGACAGGGAAGGGGAAGAAGAACAACAGCTCCAAAGGTCAGCAGCATCATTGGGTAGGCAATGGCGGAGGAGGCAAGCATAAAGCGGATGGTAACATGGATTTTGTGGCTAATACCAACGCACAGGACAATGGCCAGCGGCGCAAGGGTAGGCCAAAAAATCATAGTGGAGCACCCAACCCTAGCCCAAACCGCCTGAACTATCTGCTAAGCCAGCCCTGTCCAAGACATGGGACGAAGGAGGAGCCAGCAAACCACCTTTGGAAGGATTGCTTTATTATGCAGGAGTTCAAGAATTCTAATAATTTCTGGTATGATCACGGATCTGGTGGTGGCTCAGGGTCCGGGCCGGGTTACGGCGAAGGAAGTTCCGGTTCAGGATTTAATGGTAATCCGGGCGGACATAATGGTCAAAATAATCAGAACAACCAGGGTGGTTACAACCAACAGCAGCAACAGTCAGGTTACCAAAGCAACCCAAAGCAGTTGAGTAGTGGGCAGTACCATGTCTTTACCACTAGCTTGGACAAGCGAGACCGGAAGGTTCAGAGACGGGCAGTCAACTCTGTTGAACCAGCCACACCCCGTTATCTACGTTGGTCTGAACAACCAATCATATGGAGCAGAGAGGATCACCCACCCCAGGTCGATAATCCAGGTCAGTTGGCTCTGGTGGTGGCGCTTCAGGTGGGAGGTTATAAGTTCACCAAGGTGCTCATGGATGGAGGGAGCAGCATTAACATCCTATACTATGAAACCTTCCGTCGTATGGGACTAACAGATAAGAATCTCAAACCGTCCAATACAGTATTCCACGGTGTAGTGCCTGGCAGATCAGCATATCCCATTGGTAAGATAGCTCTTGAAGTGTCCTTTGGGGATGATCATGATTCCAGGTCGGAGACATTGACGTTTGAAGTGGTGAAGATCCAAAGTCCCATATCATGCCCTATTTGGGCGACCGACATACGCCAAGTTTATGGCTCGACCCTATTATGTGTATTTGCAGCTCAAGATGCCAGGTCATAAGGGGACAATAACGGTTCACGGAAGCTGCAAAATCGCTTTGGAATGCGAGGAAGGAGATGCGGCTTATGCAGAGTCGGTTTGTGCCACCGAGGAGTTGAAATACTATAAAGATAATGTTGATCCGGCGGACACGACTCCATTGAAGAAGCCAACTATGGAGCATGATCCAGCCCTAAAGTTCAAATCGGCAGCAGAAACTAAGCTTGTTGACTTCGTACCTGGCGATTCGTCCAAGCAGTTCAGCATCAGTGCCAACTTGGATCCGAAATAGGAAAGCACGCTCATCGAGTTCATCCGTGAGAATCAGGACATTTTTTCATGGAAGCCCTCTGACATGCCAGGTGTACCGAGGCAACTCGCTGAGCACACCCTTAATGTGGATCCTAAATACAAACCGGTGAAACAGTTCCTTCGCCGATTTAACGAAGAAAGACGCAAGGCGATTGGAGAAGAGGTAGCCAGGCTCTTAGCAGCTGGCTTTATTGTTGAAGTTTTTCACCCTGAGTGGCTTGCCAATCCGGTGCTGGTCCTTAAGAAAAACGGCACCTGGCGCATGTGTGTGGATTACATAGATCTTAATAAGGCTTGTCCAGCAGATCCTTTTGCTCTCCCCCGTATTGATCAAATTATTGATGCTATGGCGGGCTGTGAGTGTTTAAGTTTTTTGGATGCGTATTCTGGCTATCGTCAGATCAAAATGGCAGTTAAGGACCAGGAGAAGACAACATTTATAACTCCCTTTGGAGCCTTCTGCTATGTGTCTATGCCCTTCGGGCTCAAGAGTGCCCAGGCAACTTACCAACGGTGTGTACAAAATTGTCTTCACAAGCAGATTGGCCGTAATGTACATGCTTACGTGGATGATATCGTGGTTAAATCCAGGGAGAAGGAGACTCTGATTGATGATTTGAGAGAAACCTTTGATAACCTGAGAACATACAAGATGATGCTTAATCCGGACAAGTGTGTCTTTGGTGTACCGGCGGGCAAGCTATTGGGTTTTCTAGTGTCCAACAGGGGAATTGAGGCTAATCCGGAGAAGATCACGGCTATCACCTCCCTGGCTAAACCGAAGTGTATCAACGATGTTCAACGCCTGGCAGGCCGGATTGCTGCGCTAAGCCGGTTTATCAGTCGCCTGGGTGAGAAGGCAATCCCTTTGTATCAGATGTTGAAAAAGACGGATCAGTTTATCTGGAGTTCTGCTGCTGATGAAGCATTTGAGGACTTAAAGCGGCAATTGGCCAATCCGCCTGTGCTCGCCGCTCCCATTGACAAGGAGCCGTTACTGCTATATGTTGCTGCTAATGTTCGGGCGGTCAGCGTAGCTATTGTGGTGGAGCGAAAAGAGGCAGGTAAGGAGCATCCGGTTCAACGTCCGGTCTATTATATCAGCGAGGTGCTCATTGAGTCCAAACAAAGGTATCCGCATTGGCAGAAGCTGGTGTATGGAGTTTTTATGGCAAGCCGGAAGCTTAAACAATATTTCCAAGGGCACTCAATTACGGTAGTCAGTTCTGCTCCTTTGGGAGATATCATCCAGAACCGGGAAGCAACTGGCCGGATTGCAAAGTGGGCCATAGAGCTGGGGCCGTACGGTTTGAAGTATGTGCCTCGGACAGCGGTTAAGTCTCAAGCACTTGTTGATTTCATCAATGATTGGACGGAAATGCAAGCACCTGAAGAAAAGCCGGATCATACGTATTGGACCATCCATTTTGACGGATCCAGGCAGTTGGAAGGCTCGGGGGCTGGAGTCGTATTAACTTCCCCACGAGGTGATAAGTTTTGTTATGTTCTCCGTTTAATGTTCCCTTGTACTAACAATGCAGCTGAGTATGAAGCCTTGCTCCATGGTCTCCGGATGGCTAAGGAGATGAATCTAAGTCGAGTTAAGTGCTTCGGTGACTCGGACCTTGTGGCTCAGCAAGTGTCTGGCACTTGGGACTCCAAGGACCCACTCATGGCAGCATATCGTCGTGAGGTGGATATTGTTGCAGGTTATTTCAGAGGCTATCAGGTGGACCACGTGGACCGGCGGAAAAATGAAGCGGCGGACGCTTTAAGCCGGCTGGGCTCTCAGCGCAAACCGGTCCCGCCCAATGTTTTTCTGGATGTGCTGCACAACCCGTCGGTGAAGATCCCTGGTGAAGAGGATTTGGCTATTCCTGATCCGGAGGCTCAATTGGTGGCAGTTCTTCATGTTATTCCGGATTGGACGCTTCCTTACCTGGCGTACAAGAACCGGGGCGAGTTGCCAGAAGATGAGATTCTGGCCCGGCAGATAATCCGGCGATCCAAGTCCATGGCTGTCATCAACGGTGAGTTGCATCATTGCAGTGTATCAGGAGCTTTTCAACGTTGCGTGTCTCCTGAAGAAGGCCGTGAAATTTTGCGTGAGATCCACGAAGGAGATTGTGGTCACCACGCCGGTTCAAAGTCTCTGGTGGCTAAAGCGTTTCGCCATGGTTTCTATTGGTTAACTGCTCATGCTGATGCGGAGGATCTGGTCAGACGATGTGATGGTTGCCAAAGGTTTTCAAGACGTGCTCATGTACCGGCTCAAGAATTGAGAATGATTCCAATTACTTGGCCGTTTGCGACTTGGGGGCTGGATATGGTTGGGCCTTTCAAAAGGTCCAAAGATAAGAAGACCCACCTCCTGGTGGCGGTTGACAAGTTTACAAAGTGGGTGGAGGCAGAACCTGTTAGCAAGTGTGATGCGGCCACGGCGGTTCAGTTCATCAAAAAGGTGATTTTCCGGTTTGGCTTTCCGCACAGTATTATCACAGATAATGGTACCAATTTGTCCAAAGGTGCTATGAAGGAGTTCTGCGAACGGGAGCACATCCGGCTCGACGTTTCATCAGTGGCACATCCACAGTCCAATGGTCAAGCAGAAAGAGCTAATCAAGAGATCTTGAGAGGCATCAAGCCCCGGCTCATGGTTCCTTTGCAGAGAACGCCGGGTTGTTGGGTAGAAGAATTACCATCTGTGTTATGGAGCATCAATACAACACCCAACAGATCAACAGGATACACACCGTTCTTCATGGTTTATGGAGCGGAGGCGGTTCTCCCCAGTGATATCCGTCATGATTCACCTCGTGTCACGGCTTATATTGAAGCGGACAACGAGACAGCACGGCAAGATGCTTTGGACCGGTTGGATGAAGAGCGTGACATCGCAGCCGCCCGATCGGCGATTTACCAGCAGGATCTTCGTCGTTATCACAGTCGCCGAGTCAGAACCAGAGCCTTTCAGGAAGGAGATTTGGTGCTTCGGCTCATCCAAGATCAGACTGGTATGCATAAGCTATCCCCACCTTGGGAGGGGCCTTTCGTGGTCAGCAAGAATCTGCACAACGGGTCGTACTATCTGATCGATATTCGAGAGCATAAGGACTCACGTACATCAGAGGAGGAGACTAGCAGGCCATGGAATATAGCTCATCTTCGGCCTTACTATACCTGAGCCATTGGCTATACTTATGTACATATTACGACAATGTATATATTATGATAAATAACCGGAACCTCAGCTAAAGCGGGGTATCTGTTCTTTTACATCATGTGAGGTTACACGGAGTTGCTCTAAAGCGGCCTCCGGTTTACCCCTTGAGTTCGCTTTGCTAAAAGCATCGTGTTATATCACTTGGAGGATTGGTCGTGTCCGAACCAATACCATGCCTCTTGATAGGCGAAAGCCACCAGATCACTTGGGGACTTGGTCATGTCTGAACCAGTCATGCCTCTTGATCGGCCTAAGGCCACAGAATCACTTGGGGGCTTGGTCGAACCCGAACCATGACCACGCCATTTGGTCGGCATAAATGCCACAAGAATCACTTGGGGACCTGGCTAACTAGAACCATAGTTACACCTAACGGGAGCTTGGTCGTGTTTGGCCATGGTTACGCCATTTGATCAGCTTAAATAAATCTTTTTTGGCAAACGTTTTTGTTGCTTTGCTTCATACTTTTCTTTGAAGGTTTTTTTTGCTTTTTATTTTTTTCTTTTTACCTACAAAGTTTTTTTACCAATCAATTGACGGAACACAGTTCACGTCAATCCGGAGACTATTTGTCCGGTTTGATCCTTGTTGTTAACATCCTCTTATGGAGTAACACGGTGTTTATTATAACCCGACACGGTTTACATGGTAACCAGTGTCATCTACATATACAGGAGTTGTTATTTCCTCCAACAGTGTGGGTTTGCAAACTCCGCTTCAAGGTTGGCCAAGCCAACTTCACACTCAACGGTGGCAGGTATTATGTATCTCAAAATTTTGATCATATACTTAAAATTTTGTTTTGGATGTTTGACTTTATATATACAGACATCATATTCTGCCTGACGATACAACCGCGGCGGCACTTGATGAATTTCTTATTTCAGAAAGTGTTTTGGAAAGTTCATTACCACAGGAAGAACAAGTTATGCACGAAGGCATATCAACATCAAAGGTATCAGCTAGCCTATTACAAGGCAACATGGTGCCCATAATAACATAATTGTTTTTCACAAAGGAGAGGCAGTTTTAAAACCGGCTTCCGGTTTAAGCTTGGCCACCAGCCTGGCCTGATGGTTGCGGGTCATCCTGCGCCGCTTCAGCTTCCGTTTCTCTACCCAGTGGCTGGAAATCCACAGTTGTCCAGTCGATTCCCATTAATGCTTGAAAAACAGCTTCGTCATGGATTAGCGAAGACGGGTCAATATCGGGAGCGTAAGTATGCTTACGGATTGGAGGGATCAGATTTTCCGATTCATGGATTGGTGCAGCTATTCGCTTGTTCTGGCTGTCATATTGGGCTTGATAATGAGACAAGTCTGCTTCCTCAGCCAGTTGACAAGCTAGCGGACGTACCTCCCGGTTTATTGCTCGCAAATCCGCTTCACCAAATTCTGACCCGTCTTCCTTCAAGCTGGGATAGCCCTGAGCCGCTTCAATAGGATCAAAATCCGGCACCCAGGCTTTTGCTCGGATTAAAGCATTGATTGCACCGGTTCGAGCAGCAGATTTCTTCAGCTCTTCAACCCGGGCAGGAAGCACTGACAGTTTCATCAGAGTATCTTGAATCAAAGTGGGCGCCGGTTTGTTATGAGACGCGGTACAGATGATCCGCTGGGCACCAGTATACAATTGTTCAACCAAGGTATAGGCGGCTTTCAATTTCTTCCGCACATCTGACCCCAAGTGACCAATGCGTGTCCCTGAAATACCATAAAGGGTTAATAAACCGGCGACTCTGTAAGAAGGCAGAACCAATTCAGAAGGCAAGCTGGCTTACCAAAGATAGCAGTGGTCATGGCATGAACGTGCCGCTTTATGCTGGTCAGTTCATCCGTCACTGGTTTTAGTGCAGCCTCGGCATCCTCTGCTCGTTTGATCAAAGCGGACTTTTCAGTGGCCCAATCCGCCCGTTTCTTCTTGAAGTTCTCCTTAAGTTGTTCCATGGCGCTTAAGGCACTGGCCAATTCCTCTTTTGCTTTGGAGGTTTCAGCCTGTTGGGTTTTCAGGTTTTCTTGCAGATCGATGACTTGGTTTTCTTTCGCCTTCAGCTCCGCCTGCAGGCATACAGATATATGTTTCAACAAATCGGTAGAAGGATTCAAGTACCAACCACATAACAAGTTATGCGCTTAGCACTTGGGGGCTAATGCGTATTCGATCTTCATCTTTCAATTGTTTACAAAGTCCCAAGATCAATACAAGCATTCAACTTGGCACTTGGGGGCTAATGGCTATTTGATCATATGTATTCTGATGCGGCAGTTTCAATTACTTAAAGTACCGGTTTAACTACACTAAGTTGAACCGGCCCTTGGGGGCTACATCAGCAAATTTCAAAGCATCAAGGTTTATATTATTAAGTCCCGGTTTGAAAGAATATTTCAAACCGGCCCTTAGGGGCTAGGAGAGTCAGCAAGAATGAAAGCATACAAGCAGGAAGGAGCATATGGAAGTTACCTCATATTTATCTTTCATCATGTTAACCAGACCGGCTTCATAGTCACGGCTGGTATACAGCCGGTTCAGATAGCCGGAATGGATATCTTGGGCGTTCAGAGCAGCGTAAGTCGTCAGATCGGCGTTCCACTTGCCTTTGCCAAAAGCAGCAAACTCTTCCTTGGCAGAATGTTTGGATAAAGCGACATGGTTGCTTGGCTCAGTATGGCCAATACCAGTAATGACAACCTCATCATCCCTAGTACCGCCGGTTTGCACTGGAGCTATTGGCTTGTCAGTAGGGGTTGCTGGACCGGTGGAGTGTTCAATCCGGATGGAACCTGTGGGCTGATGGGTAGGACCTGAGGTATCAGTAGGTATCTCTTCAACAATAAGATCATCATCTGGCTGCGGTGGATCATTGGGAATATCCTCAGGGACAGCCGCTTCAAGATTGGGTGTTTTGCCCGGTTCGAGAATGACATCTTCTTCGGCCGCTTTGTCCAGGCGGGCCTTCTTGCTTGGCCTAGGTTTGGCCCTGAGAAGAATAACAAAATTAAATACAGCATATGTTATAAGGCAATATATTGCAAACATCACAATAAATATAGCTTACCCAAGCACCGTTTTGAGCGGTGGGAGCTGAGTAGTCGATGACTCGCCAGAAGATGAGTGGGAAATAACCTGGTAATCGGAGTCAGGCGGATTAAGAGGTTGACGAAAGCAGCCCGCTTTAGGACAAGCACTGACAAGCGAATTAGAGACCTCAGAATGACGTTTCCGAACCGGACTGTTCGGGAAACCGGCGGAGGTAACTACCTGGCCGCTGTGCCGGGTGGTGCGGCGAGCTTCGTGTTGTTGAGTCCCATAAGAAGTTTAGGATCCAAATAAGCAAGAGGATGAGAAAATTTAACTTTCCAGTTTGCCTGACGGATTTTTTGTGAAGGCAAAGTTTCTGAATCGGAAGAGAGAATAATTACCTCTGCAACACCTGCGTGGCTGGCTTCGGCATCATCCTGACAAATATCATCATCAATAAGACGCATGAAAAATAAACCAAGTGAGTCAAGCTCTACCTCAAAGTACGGATTATCCACCTCATCATCAGGGGCCGGATTAGAAGATGCAGTGGTTCTTTTCTGGTGGGCAGTCTTCTTCACAGCCTTAGTCTTTTGCCGGGTTGCTCTTTCCGGTTTATCTGTTTTCTCTGGTTTTCTTGCGGCAGCTTTTTGCTCCAAAATGGATCATCGCCCTGATTATGCAGACACTGATATTAAAAACAATGACCAGACATATCAATAACAGATTCAGCAAAGAGGAAAATCAAAGTCTTACAGCTGGCGGTTTGTTGGTAGCACAGAAGGGAAGCAGGCCGGTTCTAGCGCAGACGTGTTCCGGTTCATTCAGTATCTTACGCACAGCCTCTGTGATTTCTTCACCGGAGAGCTGGAGTTTTGAGTGTCGCAGTGGGTCATCAACACTATCAGTATACTCGCACATCAAACCGGAGCGCTGACTAAGGGGCAGTATGCTCCATGATATCCAACAGCGAGCGAGATCAACCCCTGTTAAACCGTTGGCCATAAAGGCTCTGAGCTTTGACAGCTGGGGAGCATATTTGCTTCTCTCCTGGGCAGTCAATCTTTGAGGAAAAGGGTGTGTATTGCTGAGCCGCTCCGGACGAAAGCCAGGCAAGGGATTCTCACCAGCAGGGGAGGTGTCTTTGCAGTAGAACCATGTCTGATTCCACTCCTTGGGGTGACTGTGCAGCTTGGCGTGAGGGTATGTGACCTCTTTCCTTTTTTGAATCGCCATGCCACCCAACTCCGTATTGGAGCCATCAGTAAACTCAGTACGGCGGTTTAGATGGAAAAGATCTCTGAATAATTCCACTGTGGGCTCCTCTTGAAAGAACACCTCACAGAGCACTTGGAAGTGGCACATATTTGTAACAGAGTTGGGGCCAGTGTCTTGCGGATGGAGTTGGAAATCAGCTAAAACATCCCGGTAAAATTTAGAACCGGGCGGTTTAAAGCCCCGGGCTAAGTGATCTACGAAAACAACAACCTCTCCTTCTCGAGGTGTGGGGGGGCATTCTTTGCCAGGAGCCCTCCAATGGATGGTATCTTTGCCGCCCAAGGCGCCAATCAGGACTAAATCGTCCAGTTGATCCTCTGTGACGCGAGAAGGGACCCAATTGCACTCATACACTTGCTTGGCCATGATGGAATCTACAAGGTAGAAGATCCCGGTTCAAAAATGCATTTGATCAAGGTACGTTGGTATGGGCACTGTTAAACCGGAGACAGAACTATCTGAACCGGAGTTTCATGAAGCAACCAACAACTGGCGGTTCAACAAGGGGACTAATGGTATATACCGGTTTGTCAAATTTTTCTACAAAGTTAAACCGCCTGATCTAAGCATTGAACAATCAAGACTGCAGATGAGTAAGTACGCAAAAATAGATTTCACAAAATTGTACTACAGCTTTGGATCTGGAACATGTTTATAAAGGAGATAAACATTCAAGGCCCAAAAGGAGCAGTGCCAAATCAATAAGCAAAGGTACGGATAAGATCTATGGTCTTAATATGCGGAAGTGAAAACGGAGGATAAAAACTACTGCTACGCAGAGCGAAGATACACAGACTCGTCTAAGGATCTATCATATGAACAAGAAACAAGCGACGAACGCTAGAGAACATGGAAACCCTAGAACAGATATATGATGAAAAGGATAGAAGACTTATCGGAGCTGAGGAAGGAGTGGAAGGTCGCCGCGGTGCTCTGGTACGCTCAGGTTGATGCAGCGGCCAAAGCTGGTGCAGAGGTCGACGGCGGCGGCGGAGCTCTGAAGCTGGGCGACACGAGGAAGAAGAAGCAGAAGGGCACGAAGGGGAAAAAGAAATGACCCTTCGGTCCTATTTATAAAGCAAGGGACATGGGTCAGGCGCGAAAATCAAGGGGCCACAAGTTTGGAAACAGAGCTATCGCCTCGATTATCGCAGATCTATTAAACAAGAAGGTATCACAGATAGTTTCTTGATAACAGATGACGTCACGCCGGTTTACAGCAATCAGAGAAGATGACATCATGGCGGTTCACCAAACTACAAGAAGATGTTGAAGCTGAAGTTTTTGCTAAGGATTGACATGAACCTGTTCAAATCAATCTAGGGCCTAATGTTGGGGATATTACTACTGGGCGTAAACCGGCCTATCTGGGCCGGGTTAACTTCATCAGCAGTTAAGTATGTTAAAGCCCATGAAGGTAGATGAGGGCTCAAGACCCATAATCGGTTGAGATCCTATAGCCGTAAACCGGCGTGAATATGTAACTTGTATTGTAAGTTAGGAATAAGTAGAGACCAAACCAGACACATCTATGAGCCGGTGTTGGGACTTTGTAAACCGACGGGCGTCACCCATGTATATAAGGGGACGACCCGGCGGTGGTTCAAGGGAGAGACACAACTCGAGACATAGGCGAAGCTTGTTTGATTCCTAGTCATCGAAACACCCATCAATTCCATCACAACTAGATGTAGGCTTTTACCTTCATCGAAGGGGCCGAACTAGTATAAATCCTCTTGCGTCCTTTAGTCCACTTTAACCCCTTCAAGCTAACCCGTCGTGATGGCTCCACGACTAAGTCCTTTCTCTAGGACATCTGCCGTGACAAAACCACGATAGTTCTCCTAACAAAGCTTTCAACGAGGAGTTTGCCGCACTCATGACCTCGAAGTTCAAGATGTCCATGATGGGAGAGTTGAAGTTCTTTCTCGGGTTCGAAATCAAACAAAGAATAGAAGGAACCTTCATCAACCAAGCCAAATACACTCAAGACATGCTCAAGAGATTCAAGCTAAGTGATGTCAAGCCGGCTTCTACACCAATTCGTGTCAAATGCCAACTTGACATTGATCCCAATGCTAAAGCGGTGGATCAAAAGGTATATTGTTCTATGATTGGCTCCTTGCTTTACCTTTGTGCATCTAGACCAGATATCATGTTGAGTGTGGGACTTTGTGCACGGTTTCAAGCCTCACCTAAGGAAAGCCACTTTGTGGCGGTCAAGCAAATCTTTCAATATTTGGCTCATACCCCAAACTTTGGCTTATGGTACCCTAGAGGAGCAAACTTCAATCTAGTGGGCTTTTCGGATTTGGATTGGGCAGAAGACAAAGTGGATAGGAAGTCAACTTCCATAGGGTGCCAATTTCTTGGTTGCTCTTTGGTGAGTTGGTCTTCTAAGAAGCAAAGTTGTGTGTCTCTCTCCTCCACCGAAGCCGAGTATGTGGCCACCGGTAGTTGTTGTGCTCAACTTCTATGGATGAGGCAAACTTTAAAGGATTACGGTGTCATTTTTGACAAAGTGCCTCTTTGGTGTGGCAATGAAAGTGCCATTAAGATTTCTCTCAACCCGGTGCAACACTTCAAGACAAAGCATATTGAAACTCGGTATCACTTCATTCGGGGTCAAATTAGGCGAGGGGATATTGAGCTTAACTATGTCAACACTCACGATAACCTTGCAGATATTTTCACAAAGCCTTTGGATGAAGCAAGATTTTGCGAGTTAAGGCATGAGCTAAGTATCATCAATTTGAGCAATGTGGCTTGAACCTTTGCACACCCCACCACACTCATCTTGCTGTCTTGTTTAGGTGTAGGCATGGACATAGGGGGAGTGTTGTTCTCTCAACAAACTCTCCCTCCCCCCATTATGCATAAATTAATCAACTCTTTCACATTCGCCATTGTTGATGGTACTTGTGCTTCAAAGACGAGTTTTGGTCATGGGCCCAAGGTTAAAATCTTCGTAGTGCCATACCAATTGACTGAAACATAGGTGGCCTCGGCCACCGCCCTCTCTTGAGAGGTCTTTGTTCGAGTAGTTTCCTTATGGCGTTGTTTGTGCTTTGAGTTACTCCAAGTTTCCCTTGGTTTATTTGTGTTTCGAACTTGGAGTATCTCTTCCTGTGTTGTCCTTTTTGAGTCTCCATCCCAAGCCTATCTCTATGCTTCAACCACCCTAGTCTTGCATAAGCCATCTTTTATTTTCTGGGTTGTTCTGTCTCCCTACCGCTGGTACTACCGCTATGAGGGAGTGGTACTACTTCTCCAAGCGGTACTAGCATTCCGTCTAGCGGTACTACCGCTCGTGCAGTACTATTGGGCCTCCTGCCCGGGTATAGTATCGGGGCGGTACTACCGCTACTCCTAGCGGTACTACCGCTTAGCGGGACGCTTTGGGGGTTAAGTGTCGGGAAGGGGGAGTTCTAACTCCCCCATACCCTTTCACTCTTCCTCCCCACACCTCTCTCTCACACAGGCGACAAAGAAGAGCTCCGGTCGCCGCTCCGGCTGGCCGATTCCTTGCCGTCTTCAACGATTCCGTTCGGTGGAGTCCTTCCCCACCACCTTCTCTCACCATGGAACCCGGTGGTAGTAGCTCCAAGGTTCGTGACAAGAATGCGAATCGCCCATCCAAGCGTGGGCACACCTACCATGCCAGAATTGTGTATTCCGAAGATGAAGAAGAGGTTTCCCCACACCACCGCCTACTCGTCGTCAGTCTGCCAGGAACAAGGGCAAATCCAATGTCAAGGCAGCTGCTCGCAAGAAGAAGGAACCTGTCAAGACAGCTGCTAAGTTGAAGAAAAATGAGTATTGGCAATACCATGAGCAAAATCCCTACCTCCCTCCCCAGGACCCCTCTCTTGTTGGCACACCGTTCTGGACTAAGGACCAATACCTTGTGTACTTTGATCAGCTAAAGGCAAGGAGAACATGTTTGTGAAGACCAAGTCAATCAACATGGCACACATGGAGAAGTACCAGGCATATTTTGGAGAAGCTCGTGCCCTCTATGAACAGCTCAACATCATGCCCCTCATGACTTTCAACTATGATTTCAATGCAGAGTTGGTTGCACAGTTCTTTGCAACCATATGGTATGGCACAAACACCGAGCGCACTTTGATCTGGATGACCAATGGCAGGCAGTTGCGCACCACTTGGGGTGCTTTTATGGAGCTTCTAGGATATCCTGATGACGGGCTGAGGAAGCCCCTTGTATGATCATCAGCAAGACAGAGAAAGGTGTCAAGAAGGAGATGAAGCCTTTCTTTGACATTATGCATCGCATTTTCCGGCACACTCTCTTTCCTCAGATTGGCAACTTGGACATGGTGCATGGGCACCTTGTGGATATGTTACTGTTATGCCACTCTGAGAAGGGCACGGGTGTAGTCTTGGATGTCTCTCATGTCATGTGGAAGGAGCTAGTGAATGCTACTTATGGAGGTCATTTCCCGATTTATGCTCCCTTCATCTTCAAGTTGATTCAAACTACCTGGAGCTCCACTTTCCCTGGTGTGCCACTTGAGACCGGACCCTTGACTTTTCATGGCATCCTCAACTTGCGTCAGAAGGAGCATTGGGCCTCCACTACTCTTCCTGAGGCGGCAGTTCCTTCAGCTTCTAGAGAGTATTAGGGTGATGATGGTGATCTTGCTCCCGGCACTGAGCATTCCTCTGGTCAGTCAGGTTGGGCGGCTAAGCTCAAGAACAAAGTGAAGAAGCTCTTTTGCCTTCAGACCAATTGATGTCTACTATGCAACTTTATTCTTGTAGACATGTGTTGGTCCTCCAAGCGCAGAGTTTTGTAGGACCGTAGCATTTTTTCCTCAAGTGGGTGACCTAAGGTTTATCAATCCGTGAGAGGTGTACGATGAAGATGGTCTCTCTCAAATGACCCTGCAACCAAATACAAGAAATCTCTTATGTACCGAACACACCCAATAGAACAGAAAATTGTATAGGTGCACTAGTTCGGCGAAGAGATGGTGATAAAAGTGTAATATGGATGGTAGAAATATATTTTTATAATCTAAATAAATAAAAACAACAAGGTAGAAAATAGTAAACGGGCACAAAAACGGTGTTGAAATGCTTAAAAACAAGGTCTAGGGTCCATACTTTCACTAGTGCAATCTCTCAACGGTGCTAATATAATTGGATCATATAACCATCCCTCAATGTGCAACAAAGAATCACTCCAAAGTTCCTATCTAACGGAGAACATAAGACGGAATTGTTTGTAGGGTATGAAACCACCTCAAAGATATTCTTTCCGATCAATCTATCCTAGAGTTCGTACTAAAATAACACGAAGCTATTCTTTCCGATTGATCTAACCAAGAGTTTGTACTAAAATAAAACCAAAGCAAATTCAGATTCATAATATTCAATCCAACACAAAGAACTTCAAAGAGTGCCCCAAGATTTCTATCGAAGAAACAAAACACGAGAACATGCATCAACCCCTATGCATAGATTACCCCAATGTCACCACGGGAATCCGCAAGTTGAGTGCCAAAACACATATCAAGTGAATCAATATGATACCCCATTGTCACCACGAGTATTCATATGCAGGACATATGTCAAGTGCTCTCAAATCCATAAAAGTATTCAATCCGATAACAGCGAAATATCAAAGGGAAAAACTCAATTTATCACAACAAGATAGAGAGGGGAAAACACCATATGATCCGACTATATTAACAGAGCCCGCGATACATCAAGATCGCGAAATCTCAAGAATGAGAGAGAGAGATTAAACACATAGCTACTGGTACAAACCCTCAGCCCCGAGGGTGGACTACTCCCTCCTCATCGTGGTGGCCGCCGGGATGATGAAGATGGCCACCGAAGATGATTTCCCCCTCCGGCAAAGTGCCAGAATGGGTCTAGATTGGTTTTCAGTGGCTACAAAGCCTTGTGGTGGCGGAACTTCTGATCTAGGTTAACCCCTAGGGTTTCTGGAATTTTTGGAAATTTATAGGGTAAAGAGGGGGTGCGGGAGGCCACCCAGGTGGGCACAACCCACCTGGGCGCGCCTGGGCCCCCAGGCGCGTCCTGGTGGGTTGTGCCCCCCTCGGGGCAGCCCCTAGGTGCTTCTTTGGCCCATCCTGGGTGTTCTGGTCCATAAAAAATCTCCAAAAAGTTTCGTGGTGTTTGGACTCCATTTGATATTGATTTCTTGTGATGTAAAAAACAAGCAAAAAACAACAACTGACACTGGGCATTGGGTCAATAGGTTAGTCCCAAAAAATGATATAAAGTTGCTATAAAATGATTGTAAAACATCCAAGAATGATAATATAATGGCATGAATACTTCATAAATTATAGATACACTGGAGACGTATCACCAATGTTCAGCACAAGATGTACTTGGCACATGTGGATGCCAAGAAGGCTCGTCAGGAGAGGAAGGATATTATGAGGAAGCTTGAGATTCCAGTTTAGGATGGATCTGAGGATCGTATCACTCCGGAGGACAAGTGGATTTCTTCGCACTCCCATTGGACGGACTCGGATGAGTCCAATGCTGCTACATCTGCTCCAGCTCAGGATCAAGAGATCGAGGAGGAGACCGACGAGTCTGAGGAGGAGTCTATTGATAGGTCTGATTCTGAGGAGTCTGTCGAGTCCATGGGAGCAGGCTAGTGCCATCTAGAGTTGCGTTAGGTCACTCTTTGCCCCTTTTGGTGTCTCGATGCCAAAGGGGGAGAGGTTTAGGACTGGAGATTTGTCTTTCTGCAGGGTGTTGTTGAGTCACAAGCTTGGTTCTGTTTCTGTTTGCTTCTGAGTTTCTGCTTGTGAACTCTTTTTCTTCATTTGCTTTGGTTTGGTGTGAGACTCTTTCATATGGTGTAAGACATATGTTTCCTTTCTAATCCTTATTATGACCCTATGTGCGTGAGATTATGCTTATTGTTCTTATTACTTTCCATGCTTAGTGTCACTTATATTGTTGCTATTGGGGAACACAATAATTCAATAAAATTCCTACGATCACGCAAGATCTATCTAGGGATGCATAGCAACGAGAGGGAAGAGTGTCTCTACATACCCACGTAGACCGAAAGTGGAAGCGTAAAGTAACGCGGTTGATGTAGTCGAACGTCTTCGCGATCCAACCGATCAAGTATCGAACGCACGGCACCTCCGTGATCTGCACACGTTCAGCTCGGTGATGTCCCTCGAACTCTAGATCTAGCTGAGGCCGAGGGAGAGTTTCGTCAGCACGATGGCGTGTTGATGGTGATGATGAAGTTACCGACGCAAGGCTTCGCCTAAGCACTACGACAATATGACCGAAGTGGAAATCTATGGAGGGGGCACCACACCCGGCTAAGAGATCAACTTGTGTGTCTATGGGGTACCCCTCCCCCGTATATAAAGGAGTGGAGGAGGGGAGGGCCGGCCTCCTATGGCATGCCCTAAGGGGGGATTCCCACTCCTAGTAGGAGTAGGTTTCCACATTCCCTAGTTGGAGTAGGAGAAGAAGGAAGAGGGAGAGGGAGAGAAGGAAAGGGGGCCGGCCCCCCTCCCAATTTGGATTGGGCTTGGAGAGCACGCGCCACCCACTTGACCGCCTCCTCCTCTCTCCCACCATGACCCATTAAGGCCCATTAACTCCCCAGGGGGTTTCGGTAACCCCCCGACATTCCAGAAAATGCCCGAACTTATCCGAAACCTTTCCGGTGTCCAAACATAGCCTTCCAATATATCAATCATTATGTCTCGACCTTTTCAAGACTTCTCGTCATGTCCGTGATCACACCCGGGACTCCGAACTATCTTCGGTACATCAAATCACATAACTCATAATACATATCATCATCGAACGTTAAGCGTGCGGACCATACGGGTTCGAGAACTATGTAGACATGACCGAGACTCATCTCCGGTCAATAACCAGTAGCGGAACCTGGATGCTCATATTGGTTCCTACATATTCTACGAATATCTTTGTCGGTCAAACTGCATAACAACATACGTTTGTTCCCTTTGTCATCGTTATGTTACTTGCCCAAGATTCGATCGTAGGTATCATCATACCTAGTTCAATATCATTACCGGCAAGTCTCTTTACTCGTTCCGTAATGCAACATCATGCAACTAACTCATTAGTCACATTGCTTGCAAGGCTTATAGTGATGTGCATTACCGAGAGGGCCCATAGATACCTCTCTCACAATTGGAGTGAAAAATCCTAATCTCGATCTATGGCAACTCAACAAACACCATTGGAGACACCTGTAGAGAATCTTTATAATCACCCAGTTACGTTGTGAAGTTTGATAGAACACTAAGTGTTCCTCCGGTAATTGGGAGTTGCATAATCTCATAGTCATAGGAACAGGTATAAGTTATGGAGAAAGCAATAGCAATAAACTAAACAATCATAGTGCTAAGCTAACGGATGGGTCAAGTTAATCACATCATTCTCTAATGATGTTATCCCGTTAATCAAATGACAACTCATGTATATGGTCATGAAACATAACCATCATTGATTCAACGAGCTAGTCAAGTAGAGGCATACTAGTGACACTCTGTTTGTCTATGTATTCACACATGTACTAAGTTTCCTGTTAATACAATTCTAGCATGAATAATAAACGTTTATCATGGTATAAGGAAATATAAATAACAACTTTATTATTGCCTCTAGGGCATATTTCCTTCATTCTCCCACTTGCACTAGAGTCAATAATCTAGATTATATTGTAATGATTCTAACACCCATGGAGTCTTGGTGCTGATCATGTTTTGCTCGTGAGAGAGGCTTAGCCAACGGGTCTGCAACATTTAGATCCATATGTACCTTGCAAATCTCCATGTACCCCTCCTTGACTTGATTGCGGATGGAATTGAAGCGTCTCTTGATGTGCTTGGTTCTTTTGTGTAATCTGGATTCCTTTGCCAAGGCAATTGCACCAGTATTGTCACAAAAGATATTCATTGGACCCGATGCACTACGTATGACACCTAGATCGGATATGAACTCCGTCATTCAGACTCCTTCATTTGCTACTTCCAAAGCAGCTACGTATTCCACTTCACACGTAGATCCCGCCACGACGCTTTGCTTAGAACTGCACCAACTGACAGGTTCACCATTCAATAAAAATACGTATCTGGTTTGTGACTTAGAGTCATCCAGATCAGTGTCAAAGCCCGCATCGACGTAACCATTTATGACGAGTTCTTTGTCACCTCCATAAACGAGAAACATATCCTTAGTCCTTCTCAGGTATTTTAGGATATTCTTGACCGATGTCCAGTGATCCACTCCTGGATTACTTTGGTACCTCCCTGCTAAACTAATAGCAAGGCACACATTAGGTCTGGTACACAGCATTGCATACATAATAGAACTTATGGTTAAAGCATAGGGAATGACTTTCATTTTCTCTCTATCTTCTGCAGTGGTCGGGCATTGAGTCTGACTCAACTTCACACCTTGTAACACAGGCAAGAACCCTTCCTTTGCTTGATCCATTTTGAACTTCTTCAAAACTTTATCAAGGTATGTGCTTTGTGAAAGTCCAATTAAGCATCTTGATCTATCTCTATAGATCTTGATGCCCAATATATAAGAAGCTTCACCGAGGTCTTTCATTGAAAAATTCTTAGTCAAGTATCCTTTTATGCTATTCAGAAATTCAGTATCATTTCCAACCAACAATATGTCATCCACATATAATATTAGAAATGCTATAGAGCTCCCACTCACTTTCTTGTAAATACAGGCTTCTCGAAAAGTCTGTATAAAACCATATGCTTTGATCACACTATCAAAGCATATATTCCAACTCTGAGAGGCTTGCACCAGTCCGTAAATGGATCGCTGGAGCTTGCACACTTTGTTAGCACCTTTTGTATCGACAAAACCTTCTAGTTGCACCATATACAACTCTACTTTAAGATATCCATTAAGGAATGAAGTTTTGACATCCATTTGCCAAATTTCATAATCATAAAATGCAGCAATTGCTAACATGATTTGGATGGACTTTAGCATCGGTAGGGGTGAGAAGGTCTTATCATAGTCAACTCCTTAAACTTGTTGAAAACCTTTCGCAACAAGTCGAGCTTTGTAGGCAGTAATATTACCGTCAGCATCAGTCTTCTTCTTGAAGATCCATTTATTCTCTATGGCTTGCCGATCATCGGGAAAGTCAACCAAAGTCCACACTTTGTTCTCATACATGGATCCCATCTCAGATTGCATGGCTTCAAGCCATTTTGCGGAATCTGGGCTCATCATCGCTTCCTCATAGTTCGTAGGTTCGACATGGTCAAGTAACATGACCTCCAGAATAGGATTACCATACCACTCTGGTGCGGATCTTATTCTGGTTGACCTACGAGGTTCAGTAGTAACTTGATCAGAAGTTTCATGATCATTATCATTTGCTTCCTCACTAATTGGTGCAGGAATCACTGGAACTGATTTCTATGATGAACTACTTTCCAATAAGGGAGTGGGTACAATTACCTCATCAAGTTCTACTTTCCTCCCACTCACTTCTTTCGAGAGAAACTCCTTCTCTAGAAAGGATCCATTCTTAGCAACGAATATCTTGCCTTTGGATCTGTGATAGATGGTGTACCCAACAGTCTCCATTGGGTATCCTATGAAGACACATTTCTCAGATTTGGGTTCGAGCTTACCAGGTTGAAGCTTGTTCACATAAGCGTCGCATCCCCAAACTTTAAGAAATGACAACTTGGGTTTATTGCCAAACCACAGTTCATATGGTGTCGTCTCAACGGATTTTGATGGTGCCCTATTTAACGTGAATGCAGTCATCTCTAAAGCACAACCCAAAAACGATAGCGGTAAATCACTAAGAGACATCATAGATCGCACCATATCTAATAAAGTGCGGTTACGACATTCGGACACACCATTATGTTGTGATGTTCCAGGTGGCGTGAGTCGAAACTATTCCACATTGTTTCAAATGAAGACCAAACTCGTAACTCAAATATCTCCTCCACGATTAGATCTTAGAAACTTTATTTTCTTGTTACGATGATTTTCTACTTCACACTGAAATTCTTTGAACTTTTCAAATGTTTCAAACTTATGTTTCGTCAAGTAGATATACCCATATCTGCTTAAATCATCTGTGAAGGTCAGAAAATAACGATACCTGCCACGAGCATCAACACCCATCAGATCGCATACATCAGTATGTATTATTTCCAATAAGTCTGTTGCTCGTTCCATTGTTTCGGAGAACGGAGTCTTAGTCAACTTGCCCATGAGGCATGGTTCGCAAGCATCAAGTGATTCCAAAAGCCCATCAACATGGAGTTTCTTCATGCACTTTACACCAATATGACCTAAACGGCAGTGCCACAAATAAGTTGCACTATCATTATTAAAATTATATCTTTTGGCTTCAATATTATGAATATGTGTATCACTACTATCAAGATTTAGTAAAAATAGACCACTCATCAAGGGTGCATGACCATAAAAGATATTACTCATATAAATAGAACAACCATTGTTCTCTAATTTAAATGAATAACCATCTCGCATCAAACAAGATCCAGATATAATGTTCATGCTTAACGCTGTCCCCAAATAACAATTATTTAGGTCTAAAACTAATCCCGAAGATAGATGTAGAGGTAGCGTGCCGACGGCGATCACATCGACTTTGGAACCATTTCCCACGTGCATCGTCACCTCGTCCTTAGCCAATCTTCGCTTAATCCGTAGCCCCTATTTTGAGTTGCAAATATTAGCAACAGAACCATTATAAAATACCCAGGTGCTACTGCGAGCATTAGTAAGGTACACATCAATAACATGTATATCAAATATACCTTTCACTTTGCCAACCTTCTTATCTGCCAAATACTTGGGGCAGTTCCGCTTCCAGTGACCAGTCCCTTTGCAGTAGAGCACTCAGTCTGAGGCTTAGGTCCAGACTTGGGCTTCTTCACTTGAGCAGCAACTTGCTTTCCGTTCTTCTTGAAGTCCCCTTCTTCCCTTTGCCCTTCTTCTTGAAACTGGTGGTCTTGTTGACCATGGACACTTGATGCTCCTTCTTGATTTCTACCTCCGTAGCCTTTAGCGTCGCGAAGAGCTCGGGAATTATCTTATCCATCCCTTGCATATTATAGTTCATCATGAAGCTTTTATAGCTTGGTGGCAGTGATTGAAGAACTCTGTCAATGAAACTATCAATCAGAACATTAACTCCCAGCTGAGTCAAGTGATTATGGTACCCAGACATTCTTAGTATATGTTCACTGATAGAACTATTCTCCTCCATCTTGCAGCTATAGAACTTATTGGAGACTTCATATCTCCCAGTCCGGGCATTTGCTTGAAATATTAACTTCAACTCCTGGAACATCTCATATGCTCCATGACGCTCAAAACGTCGTTGAAGTCCCGATTCTAAGTCGTAAAGCATGGCACACTGAACTATCGAGTAGTCATCATCTTTGCTCTACTAGACGTTCTTAACGTCATCAGTAGCATCTGCAGCAGGCCTAGCACCTAGTGGTGCTTCCAAGACGTAATTCTGCTGTGCAGCAATGAGGATAATTCTCAAGTTACGGACCTAGTCCGTGTAGTTGCTACCATCATCTTTCAACTTAGCTTTCTCTAGGAACGCATTAAAATTCAACAAAACAACAGCATGGGCCATTTATCTATAATAACATAGACATGCAAAATACTGTCAGGTACTAAGTTTCATTATAAATTAAAGTTCAATTAATCATATTACTTAAGAACTCCCACTTAGATAGACATCCCTCTAATCATCTAAGTGATCATGTGATCCATATCAACTAAACCATGTCAGATCATCACGTGAGATGGAGTAGTTTTCAATGGTGAACATCACTATGTTGATCATATCTACTATATGATTCACGCTCGACCTTTTGGTCTCAGTGTTCCGAGGCCATATCTGCATATGCTAGGCTCGTCAAGTTTAACTCGAGTATTCTGCTTGTGCCAAACTGGCTTGCACCCATTGTATGTGAACATAGAGCTTATCACACCCGATCATCACGTGGTGTCTCGGCACGACGAACTGTAGCAACGGTGCATACTAAGGGAGAACACTTATACCTTGAAATTTAGTGAGAGGTCATCTTATGATGCTTCCGCCGTACTAAGCAAAATAAGATGCATAAAGGATAAACATCACATGCAATCAATATAAGTGATATGATGTGGCCATCATCATCTCGTGCCTTTGATCTCCATCTCCAAAGAACCGTCATGATCACCATCATCACCGGCTTGTCACCTTGATCTCCATCGTAGCATCGTTGTTGTCTCGCCAATTAGTGCTTCTACAATTATCGCTACCGCATAGTGATAAAGTAAAGCAATTACATGGCGATTGCATTTCATACAATAAAGCGACAATCATATGGCTCTTGCCAGTTGCCGATAATTGTGTTACAAAACATGATCATCTCATACAACAATTTATATAATCGCGACTTTGACCATATCACATGGCAACATGCCCTGCAAAAACAAGTTGTACGTCATCTACTTTGTTGTTGCAAGTTTTACATGGCTGCTACGGGCTTAGCAAGAACCGTTCTTACCTACGCATCAAAAACCACAATGCAGTATAGTGATTGCTTTTTGATCTTCAGAAAGAACCCTGTTCATTGAATCCGATTCAACTAAAGTTGGAGAAACTGACACCCGCCAACCACCTGTGTGTAAAGCATGTCCGTAGAACCAGTCTCATGAACGCGGTCATGTAATGTCGGTCCGGGCCGCTTCATCCAACAATACCGCCGAATTAAGAAACAACTAGTGATGACAAGCAATATGTATATACACACGCCCTCAACTCCTTTGTGTTCTACTCGTGCATATAACATCTACGCATAGACCTGGCTCGGATGCCACTGTTGGGGAATGCAGTAATTCAAAAAAAATCCTGCGATTACGCAAGATCTATTTAGCGATCCATAGCAACGAGAGCGAAGAGTGTGTGTACGTACCCTCGTAGACCGAAAGCGGAAGCGTTAAGTAACGCGGTTGATGTAGTCGAACATCTTCATGATCCAACCGATCAAGTATCGAACGCACGGCACCTCTGCGATCTGCACACGTTCATCTCGGTGATGTCCCACGAACTCTAGATCTAGCTGAGGCCGAGGGAGAGTTTCATCAGCACGACAACATGTTGATGGTGATGATGAAGTTACCGACGCAGGGCTTCGCCTAAGCACTACGACAAATATGACCGAGGTGGAAATCTATGGAGGGGGGGCGCCCCACACGGCTAAGAGATCAACTTGTGTGTCTATGGGGTGCCTCCCTCCCCCGTATATAAAGGAGAAGGAGTGGAGGAGGGGAGGGCCGGCCTCCTATGGTGCGCCCTAAGGGGGGATTCCTACTCCTAGTAGGAGTAGGTTTCCCCCCTTCCCTAGTTGGAGTAGGAGAATAAGGAAAAGGAAGAGGGAGAGAAGGAAAGGGGGGCCGACCCCCCTCCCAATTCGGATTGGGCTTGGGGGGCGCACGCCTCCCACTTGACTGCCTCCTCCTCTCTACCACCATGGCCGATTAAGGCCCATTAACTCCCCGGGGGGTTCCGGTAACCCCCGGTATTCCGGAAAATGCTCGAACTTATCCGAAACCTTTCCGGTGTCCAAACATAGCCTTCCAATATATCAATCTTTATTTCTCGACCATTTCGAGACTCCTCCTCATGTTCGTGATCACATCCGGGACTCCGAACTATCTTCGGTACATCAAATCACATAAACTCATAATACCGATTGTCACCGAACGTTAAGCGTGCGGACCCTACGGGTTCGAGAAGTATGTAGACATGACCGAGACTCATCTACGGTCAATAACCAATAGCGGAACTAGGATGCTCATATTGGTTCCTACATATTCTACGAAGATCTTTATCGGTCAAACTGCATAACAACATACGTTTGTTCCCTTTGTCATCGGTATGTTACTTGCCTGAGATTCGATCGTCGGTATCATCATACCTAGTTCAATCTCGTTACCGGAAAGTCTCTTTACTCATTCCATAATGCAACATCCCGCAACTAACTCATTAGTCACATTGCTTGCAAGGCTTATAGTGATGTGCATTACCGAGAGGGCCCACAGATACCTCTCGGACAATCGGAGTGACAAATCCTAATCTCAATCTATGCCAACTCAACAAACACCATCGAAGACACCTGTTGAGCATATTTATAATCACCCAGTTACGTTGTGACGTTTGATAGCACACTAAGTGTTCCTCTGGTATGAGGGAGTTCCATAATCTCATAGTAGTAGGAACATGTATAAGTTATGGAGAAAGCAATAGCAATAAACTAAACGATCATAGTGCTAAGCTAACGGATGGGTCAAGTCAATCACATCATTCTCTAATGATGTGATCTCGCTCATCAAATGACAACTCATGTATATGGCTAGGAAACTTAACCATCTTTGATTAACAAGCTAGTCAAGTAGAGGCATACTAGTGACACTCTGTTTGTCTATGTATTCACACATGTACTAAGTTTCCGGTTAATACAATTCTAGAATTAATAATAAAATTTATCATGATATAAGGAAATATAAATAACAACTTTATTATTGCCTCTAGGGCATATTTCCTTCAGTTGCAAGGATTGCCTTGTGTATAAAATATAGGGGGAGTGTTGATCCTAGTGTGTGCGTTGTGCAGTCCAAAGCACATCTATATAATGCACACATCTAGGGGAGCATGTCTATAATTTATAGATTTTGGGTTTTCTTATGCTCATTATATATCTCTATGTGCAAATCCCGTATTGTCATCAATGCACCAAAATGGGGGAGATTATAAGGGCATATTTCTCCCTAAGTGGTTTTTGCGATTGATGACAGTGCATTTGCGGACTAATCGTGTGCATTGAGCATCTCAGATATCTCATGTATAGGCACTAGATGATTCGGTGCCCCTCGGAGCCTATCGAAGACGGCGGTTCTCTATGTTTCTTTTCGGTGGATTTGAGTCGTAGGAAAGCCATACAAGTAAGAGGGGGTCCGCTTTGGAAAGGTATGGGTGGAATCGACATGTACACATCCCCATATGCACCCATAGCTTCCTTTCCCTTCTCTAGAGCGTTTCCATATGTTTTCTGTGGTGTTTCAGTGACTTGCAAGTGGTAGTACCGCTAGTGCCCACGGTAGTACCGGTTATGCGGTAGTACCACTTGGTACTTCCGTGGAACTACCGCTTAGGGTTTCCTCGAGCGTGCAACATTCTGTTGCCGGTCTCCTTTTTAATGGTAGTAGGGCGGTAGTATCATGGTAGTACCGCTCTGGCGGTACTACAGCCCATACTGCCGCCGCCACTACCGCTTGCGGGGTTTTCCTCTGTGCAAGCTTCTATTCCCACTTTGCGCTAAGCGGTAGTAGAGCGGCACTAGGACGGTAGTACCGCTTCGCACGGTACTGCCGCCCTAGCACCCTCTACTACTGCTCCCTCTCTAGGTCTAAAATCCCTAAGTAGTATTACTCCTAGGGGCAGCGGTAGTACCGCTCTGGTGGCACTACCGTAGGTACATCCAGTGTACTTTAGGCCTATACGGGGTAGTACCGCCTAAGCGGTAGTACCTCTCCTAGGAGCGGTAGTACCACTTAGTTGCGGGTATACCTGGCCATATCTCGGGCCGGGCCGAGCCTAGCCAAGCCCGACGCAAAAACCCCAGGCCCGGGCTCGGCCCGGCCATCGGGCCTATTTTCTAAGCCCGAGCCCGGCCCGAACACGTAAAAGCCCGCCGGGCTTCGGGCCAGCCCGGACCGACCTTCAGAAAAGTGCAACAACGACGGGCCCGGGCCCGGCCCGGCCCGGCCACCGGGCTCAAAATTTAGGCCCGAGCCTGGCCCGGGAGCAGCGTCGGGTCGGGCCGGGTCGGGCTTTTTCGGGCCGGGTTGGCCGGGCCGGGCTTCCCATGGCCATGTATAGCTGCGGGCATAGGGCAGAAATCGGTTGGATTTTTGTCTCCATATATAAAAGGGGGTCTTCTTCTTGCTAAGGTTGACCTCTTCCTCCTAAGATCCATTGCCATTCAAAAGCTCATTCTTGCCCGATCTCTCTCCCTAGCCAATCAAACTTGTTGATTTTCTAGGGATTGGTTGAGAAGGCCCCGATCTACACTTCCACCAAGAGAAATTTCATTCCCTCCACTAATCCCTTGCGGATCTTGTTACTCTTGGGTGTTTGAGCACCCTAGACGGTTGAGGTCACCGCGGAGCCATATTCCATTGTGGTGAAGCTTCATGGTGTCATTGGGAGCCTCCAATTAAGTTGTGGAGATAGCCCCAACCTTGTTTGTAAAGGTTCGGTCGCCGCCTTCAAGGGCACCTATAGTGGAATCACGACATCTCGCATTGTGTGAGGGCATGAGGAGAATACGATGTCCCTAGTGGCTTCTTGGGGAGTATTGTGCCTCCACACCGCTCCAACAGAGACGTACTTCCTCTCAAAGGGGAGGCACTTCGGTAACACATCCTCGTCTCCACCGGCTCCACTCTTAGTTATCTCCTACCTTTACTTGTGCAAGCTTTTATCGTGTTGTATCCCTTACTTGCTTGTGTGCTTGTTGTTGTTGCATCATATAGGTTGCTCACCTAGTTGCACATCTAGACAACCTATTTTGATGCTAGGTTTAATTTGATCAAGAAAAGCTAAAAATTCTTAGTTGCCTATTCACCCCCCTCTAGTCAACCATATCGATCCTTTCAACTCTATAGATCCAAAATTTAGGTTACTCTACCACGAATGTAGGACTGTTTCTGAGATGTGTGGGGTTTGTACATTAAGTTTGATTGTATGAAATTTGTGCAAACGCCTATGCGTCGGTGCAATATTAGGTTTCAGGATTTGTTGTCACTTATGGGGAAAGAGAGACATGGCTTGTCTAATTCCATGTATTATGTGAAAGTTGAAGGGGAGGGATTGCAAGGGCTTGATCTTGTTGACAATGATGCTAAGATGGCTGACATGAATAGAGAAATTGAAAGTACCAAGAAATTGGAACTGACTGTGATGAGGAACAAGAGGCACCAAGCAATTGCTGTGTCCCAAGTGAACAGCAAAAACTTGGCCAAAATGAATGCTTTAATGTTTTGATGAAAGTTACAATGATTTGACCACTCCTAGCTTGCGGTCGTGACACAAAGAGACATCACCGTCAGTCAACTGAAGAGAATTCTAACCTCGCATGTCCGAGTTTGTGCTAAGATAGCGGCATGCACCAGGCCTACAGTGACAGTACTTGCGATGTCGCAGTAGGGATATCAGTTGCGGCAACGGCGGAAACATCTGCCTGGCCGATGACAGTGATGTTGTCGTTCCTGTTGGGGAACGCAGTAATTTCAAAAAAATTCCTACGCACACGCAAGATCATGGTGATGCATAGAAACGAGAGGGGAGAGTGTTGTCTACGTACCCTCGTAGACCGTAAGCAGAAGCGTTATGACAAGGCGGATGATGTAGTAGTACATCTTCACGATCGACCGATCCTAGTACCGAAAGTACGGCACCTCCGCGATCTGCACTGTCGGCGTTCTGGGAACGGGGGTCCCTAGACTTGCCTGCCTACAGCCCACGGCGTGGCTCTACGAGCGGGCCCGTATGGCCCATCCTCACCAGCAAGGACTCAAGAACCTCGCGAGGGGCCAAGCCTCGCGAGGCAGACGACACAAGACCTCCTCAGGAGCGGCCTCACCAGGCTGGCTCGTGAGGGGTGGAGAGTTCAAGGCCAGCCAACCTCGCGAGGTTCCAATGACGTGAGCCATGATGATCGAGACTAGGCGGGCGCCAGCTCACACAATGTCCTTGTTTCCTCTTTGGTGCTAAGGAGGCAAGCTCAGACGCAAAGTACCGAGGCATCAAGCAAAGGTTTCCATATCAGTGCAACGAGACCAAGACCAGCAGGACGGCAAGACGGAGGTCACCATGGAGCCCAAGACGGCGTCACCACCACAACCTTTGGCAGGCGAAGACTGCTTTTGTCAGGATAAGCTGTACTAGTTGTCCCCTTTCGAATTGGCCGTTGTTGGCTCCCTTCCCGCTCAATATTTGGGGAGAGGACTAGGGACTCTATAAATAGGACTAGCCACCACCATAGTTAGGGGGACAAGATCCGAGCAACCACAAGTTCACCAAGCACAAGAACACCTCACCTCAGGAGGCTGCTCTTCCCCCTTGTACTGTTCATCCTCAGCCCAAGAGGCAACCCACCACCACCACACTGGAGTAGGGTATTACACCACAATGGTGGCCTGAACCAGTATAAATTTTGTGTCCTTTATGTTGCGAGTTTGTCGAGTTAGTCCTTGAGATCTTAGCGGAGCTAGGACACGGATCGGTAGGGGGGAGATCTTCGCGCGCACCCCAGTGTTCGAACCTTAAGGGTTTTGCCGGAACCCGTGATCCAACATTTGGCACGCCAGGTAGGGGTGCGCCGAAGCTTCCCTTCCGTCGCTTCGTGCCCCGTCACTTCATCGTCTCCGTGTTGGACGCTCGCCGCGCCCGCGCTAAGCGCAGGGCTTCCCTCGTCGTCCGCATTGCTCAGACGGCTCCCGTCGGTGGGCCACCCCGTCGTTCTCCGTCGCCTGCTGCTAATGCCGCCACCAGCCCAGTGGGGAACGAGCAGCAAGCATCCTCGCTGCACCCCTCGGCGCGGCGGGACAGCCGCAGCGCCACTACATCACTGACCTCGGCCGGTTCGTCATCCCATGCTCGCCGTGCTCCCATGGACGCGCAGGTCACTCTGCGCATGGCGCGCGAGCTCCTGAGCTACTGCCCCATCGATGACCTCTACGAGGACTGACTCGACCGCATCGCCGAGCTTGTCAGCACCGCAGGGGGCTCCCCTGCGTCGTCCTTCTCGCCTCCTAGCCCTCCGCCAGCCGCGGGCGGCGTGCCCATGGAGCGCCTCCACCACCTCTGCCCCAAGACGGAGTCTTGGCGCCTAGGCGCGCAGCCCCATGGTGCAACCTGCCGCGTCCGCGCGCCCGCGCAAGAAGAAAGAAGCTGCCAAGAAGTCCCTCGGCCACCGGAAAATGCCCCCGCGCTCCCTGCGCCACCACGGCAAGACCGCGTGCGGCCAGCGGTGGCGATGCGCGGACCCCACCAAGGACAAGTTTTCCACCAGCGCAAAGTCCCGACGACCACGGCAGGCTGCCGCGCCTTCACCCCCGAGCTGCGTAGCGTCGCCTGGCTGGGCAAGTTCAAGCCGGATCTACCTCCTCGCTATGATGGCACCCCCGACCCCGCGGAGTAGTTGCAGCTCTACTATTTGAGCATCCAGGCGGCCAATGGCGACAAAAAAGTCATGGCGAACTGGTTCCCCATGGCTCTCAAGGATGGTGCCCGCTCCTGGCTCCTGAACCTGCCTCCAGGCGTGATCTCCTCCTGGAACGAGATGCGCGACTGTTTCATTGCCAACTTCCAGGGCACTCGCGACCGCCCACCGGCTACGGGTGACCTACGCCGTGTCAAGCAACAACCAGGAGAGACCCTCCAGAAGTACATGCAGTGCTTCAACAACGTTCGCCTCAAGATCCCCAAGGTGACGGACGAGGTCATCATCTCCGCGTTCTCTGATGGCGTCCGCGACGTCAAGATGAAGGAGGAGCTCGCCATTTATGAAGAGCTCTGCATGTCTCAGGACCTGTTCAACCCGGCGACCCAGTGCGCAAGAGCTGAGGAGGGGCGCCTCTCCCTCCTCGAGCTCCTGGCTACGGACCCGGAGGAGAAGAAAGCCAAGACCAAAGACGTGAAGCGCAAGGGAGCAGCCGTGCTCGCAGCGGAGCCGAACACAAAGCGCGGCAGGGACCAGCCCGAGTCATCCAAGAGCAGCCGATCGTTCTGTGCCTTCCGCAACCTGCATAGCCACAACACCAGTGACTGTCAAGAGCTCAGAGCCATTCGAGAAGGACGCTTCGGTCGATGCCCCAAACGCAATGATAGGGGCTATGGCTGAGGAGGAAGACATGGTGGCGGATGCTGGGATGACCGTGGCCCGCGCCAGGAGTGGCGCGACCGGCCTCGTGAGGACCGTTGGCAGGACCAGCCCTGCAAAGGTGCCTGGAGGGATCAGCCTCACGAGGACCATCCTCAGGGATATGCTGGGCTTCCTCCACTACCGCCACCAAGAAGGAACGACCACCACCACCAGAACGAGGGGGCTGGGGGCTTCCAGGAGCCATGTGCCATCGCCTGCATCTTGGGCGGAGCTCAACCCCAGCCTCACAGCGTATCTTCAAACAGTTTGCTCGTGAAGTGAATCCAGTCCTCCCCAAGCTCGAGGCTACACGCCCGCTCAGGTGGTCCCAGTGTGCCATTACCTTCAGCTCAGCAGATCAGCTCAAGTGTGCGACCACCGCCGGCGTTCTCCCAATGCTTTGTTCACCCGTCATCGGCAACGTGCAAGTCACCAAGACCCTCTTCGATGGCGGCGCAGGGCTCAATGTGATGTCCGTCGAGACGTTCGACAACCTCCAAGGGCCATACGATCAGCTTCAGCCCACCAAGCCTTTCTCAGGAGTGACCGACGGCTCCACCACGCCGATAGGTCAGGTCCGCCTCCTAGTCACCTTTGTAGAATGCAACAACTACCGCACTGAGCTCATCGACTTCGACGTTGCCCGCATCCGTCTGCCATACAATGCCATCCATGGGTATCCGGCCCTGGCCAAGTTCATGGCAGTGACGCACCACAGCTACAACGTCCTCAAGATGCCAGGAAGCGGCGGAATCATCACAGTCCCCTGTGAAGAAAGAGATGTGGTGTGCTCCCTCGAGCACGCCTTCCAAGCAATGTCAATCGAAGACCCCGGCAATAATGCAGCTCGGTACACTCCCGAGGTCGTCCCCAAGAAGAAGAAACCAGCTACTCCACGCCGGACCTCAAGAGGGCAGCGCCGCAAGTGGCACCACGTCCGGAGCAGCACCCGCACCCGGGGCGCCTCCCACCATCGCATAGGAAGGCGCACCCGGCGCCCTCCTTGGGCAGGGCTCGGGGGCTCTCTTCTGGAGGGCCTCAGACCTTGCCAACGTCATAAGGGAGGCGCTCGGGCACCACTTGGAGGCGTGTTTCACGGCACGTCTCCCTTAGGAGGACACTGGGCAAGGAGCGCCCGACGCTCAGGAGTTCATCACCAAGGTATCTCAGGAGCTTCAGGAAGCAAGAGCAATACGAGGCAACCGCCGCCCACCTGGCATTGCTCCCCACCTAGGCGAGGGTGGTGAGCTGCGCATCTGCATCGACATTCCAAGGCTCAACCGAGCCGCATCTCAGGAGCGCTTCTGGCCTTCATGTGTTGGGCGCTGCGAGGGCCCACCTCACAGCTACGTTTGCATGCCTTTCGGCCTGCCGAGCGTGGCTGCTACCTATTAGCGCAACCTGCGGAGCATCATGGCGGGTCAGGAGGCCAGGCACCACGCAGTCCTGGCGGAAATTGAGACGGTCCTCAAGGAACTGCCTAGACCCCCAGAGCCTCTCGAGGCTCAGGGCCCCGATGGCTCGTGAGGAGCAACCCCTTCGCCGCATACCTTCAGCTGCCTCAACTCTCCTTCATCAACGGAACCAGGTGACATCTTCCAAATTATTTAGCTGGGAGCGCCCTTAGGGCTGCATTATTCCCAGGCCGCGTGGGTCCGTCCCCGTGGCATGTATCCCTTCCTTTTTATGTCCTTAGCTTACCTTGCTGGGGGCGCCCCTCGGGCTGCATCATCCCCAAGCCGCTCGGGCCTGACCAAGTGGCACATATCTTCCCCACATTTACCTAAGCCAGTTTACTTTCCATGCTTAATCTATCACCTGCTTGATTGTCGCACATCACGGGAGCTGCGCGCCGGTCGTCTTTCTTCAGGACCCTTCGCATGAGAGGGTTAGGCACGACATCTGTGCTCGGGCCCGTTCCTGCACCGTCGATAAATCCAACGGCCGAGCTCTGTCTGGCGGGCCGGCCCCGTTCATATCACCTCCTCGGGTCATTGGTGCTTTGCATTCTCATGCGATAACCTCAGGAGATTTGTTCGGCGCAGGTTGTCTGACCACCTCGCAGGACCAACACAGCAAACAAGAATCAAGACCAGGCGCAACCCGCCTTGAGGTAGGGCCTCGTGAGTCCCGCGCTGGCTCACGAGTGCCTAGACACACCTCGTCTAGCCCTGCCGTGCAAGCCACATGTCAGGGAGGGGCTGTACACGCCCCGGGGGCTCTCTGCAGTAGGGAGTCCCCTCCCACGTACTAGTGGAAGCACCATGCTCCGCGCTGGCAGTCGACACTACCGAGGAGCGGTTATGCCCGTGCAAGTGCGTAAGCGCCATGGTCCGTCATGGTGATAAACAACTAAGGGCGGCCTCACGGCCGTATCAACCTCATGGAGCTTCCGGCCTTGGTGTCTGGCCTCATCGCAACGCCTCCCCTCGGGAGAGCCACGTGAGGGGGCTAGGCACGAGGGCTGCGCTCGGGTCACGCCCAAGCGTACGCCACCCCGCCAGGTCCCTCGGACCTGGTTGCGCGCGCCCCTCCCGAGCCGAGCCTTGGCGAGGACAAAGGTATGAAGGTTGTTTGAACGTCAAGGGGGACTCCTGAGCATCGTGACTCAGGAGCCTAACTGACCACGTAGCCCCTCACTCCTTGGTCCGTCCTGGTCTCCGGTCGACCCAACAGCGGTTGAGGTATGCGCGGGGTCGGGCCCTGCCGACGTAGAACACTAGATCTATCCATGCGTCTCTTTTTCTTTCCTACAAGTTGTTTGCGCGTCAAGGGGGACTCCTGAGCATCGCGACTCAGGAGCCTAACTGGTCACGTAGATCCTCACTCCTTGGGTCCGTCCTGGTCTCCGATCGGTCCAACGGCGGTTGGGGTATGCGCGGGGCCGGGCTGTGGGGACCCCGACTCATAAGTCGTGATCACCGAATGCACGTGTACAGTGATCCCAGAGATCAATGCTCACTGAACACACAGAAGCTGAATAAAAGAGTCTTACATCCATACATATCGTCTTACATAAATTATATGACCATCATTGTCAGGTCTTGAGAATAGCATCGCAGCGGAAATCTTCGTCGATAACTTGGACCCATGCCATCTGCCTTAAGCCTACAGGCATTCTGACTGGGAAGTGTCCTAGCTCGCACAATCGTCACCAAAGAACTCTTCCTCGTATTCATGTTCTTTCATGCCTGGCCAATAAAATAACCAGTGGCAAGCCAATGAGTACTTTGAATGTACTCGCAAGCATCCCATGTTTTGGTTCAAGATACAACAATGCATGATATAGGTAAATTTTGCAGAAAGCTAATTTTATTGTGCTATGACATGTTCAACAACTGGTAAAACATGCATCATATGAATTCAAGTAACCATAGGGACTGGTTACAGATATCAACATAAATGGAGTGGGCATCAACCCAACTCAATCATGTCAAGTCCTTTGACTTGACCCAACTAGTTCCTCCCACTTATCCAAACACACACACTGGTTTGTAAACATGTGGGCGTAGCCCAAGAGCGGTTACCCAACTGTCCTTGACCGTGGACATGGCTATTCGAATAATTTTACACTCTATAGAGGTTGCACACTTTACCCACAAGATCTGGGGAACTTCCGTGTCATCCACGACCCGCGATACCTCAAGTACCCGGGGTAAGCACCCGATTACTATCTTTCCCTGGACGACACTAACATAGAGTCCACTTGATTGGTAGTAACCCCCGTGCCCAACATTTCACATCTTAAAATTGTGGAGCCTCGCTCCCATATTCATCACATACCACAAGCACGGGGTCGAATTGGTGTGTCCGGTGCCCTATGAAAACAGTCATGGCCGCCCTACCTGGCACGACCCCGTCTCGAGAGAACGCAACAATGACTCTCCCGTCACTGGTAATGCGGGCTCCAAGCTAGTATTGGCCTAGGTAATCAATAATGCCCTTTCCCATATAAGGGTAGAGTGGTTGCGCATGTAAGGTTGGAATAACGGTCGCAACTTAAACCAATCCATTTTGAAAACAACACACACACTTGCCTCGGTACACCACTTCGTCATAAAGTGGTTACCCAACCCATTATCTCCTTCGGACATAAGTGGCACCCGACAGGGTTTTCGAAAAGTCTTTTGAAAACAATCTTGCTTCCATCACCATGCATATGCCCAACCCATTTGCGTAGCAGTTACGTAGCATCCTAACTACTCCCACTCGCATAACCCTCATAGAAAGGTAGGGTCATGCATCATGCAAGTGTCAACGAGAAAAGCAACGGAGGCAAGCCACCTCAAGTGGTCACCATTTTATCATGACTTCGATGCAAGCAATGAAAGTGACATATGACATGCATAAAAAGGGTTTCATGACATGGTAAAAGGGCTGCTTGCCTGGCTTAGAAAAGTCTTCACCTCTCCTGGTCCATCTCCCGGTACTCCGTCTACTTCGTCAACTAACGTCGGAAACAAACACAATAAGCAACACAAAAAGGCAGAAAATAAAAGTGCTCTAAAAATATGAAATTGACTTTTCTGGGATATCTCTGGTTATATGAAAAATAACAAGAGTGGTTTCATTGGGATTGGATCAGTATATATTTCTGAACATTTCAACATAATGGAATCAAGAGATTAATGGATTTGCAAGAAATGTAAAGAATTTTTTTTAAATTAGTAAGGGCACCCATTTAATAAGGCATGATTTTAGAAGCATCTAGGAGTTGGTTTCACTGGATTTGGAGTTCGACTGATTTTCTTATGAATTTGCAAAGTTGACAAATATGAAGGAAAGGCTCATCATTCTATGTTGCACAGAAAGTATTAAGAAAAATGTCGATAACCTAAGTTATGAACTTAGATGTATCTAGTAATTTGAATCATGGCATTTGGAACAAATATGAGTTCTCTGTGATCTTCTAAATTTCATCACAGAAATGGAAAATGGGATGTTATTTAATTTGTGTGAAGAAAGTTGTTCTGGAAAAATGTGCATGTTGCACAAAAAGGTAGATCATGATTTATGGAGTCACTAAAAATTTGAATCATCAAATTTGGGCATGAAATGAATTAACTATGGATTTTAGAAGCTCATTGTAAAAAAAGATTTGGCTTATACCTAAAGTGTGCACAGGGCGCAATTTAGCACCGCAGCGCACTGGGCCGTCCCAGCGGCTCGGCCACGCGGATGATAGGGTGATGTCGGAGGCAGCTTCGTGGAGTACGCTTTTGTGCGCGGGAAGCGGATCCGCTGGAGCCGTATCCATTTAAACGGACGGGCCCACCAGCTGGGTCGCACACGTGCGGGCCCCAGCGGCAGGTCGTCTTCCACCTCCCGCGCGCGCTCTGGCCGCGGGGAGGAGCGGCTCCCGACAGTGATAGCCGGGGCTACAGAGCATCTCCGGCGATGCTCCGGCCATCGGTGTTCTCAGGAGGATGAGCCGCATCCATCGGTGTACGTCTAGCTTGTCGAGGAGAGTTGTAGCGGCGACGGCCTAGACGACTGCGGAAGAGGCCGTCGGCCATCTTTGGATTCGAGCACACGACGCTCCTACGGATGAACAGCACTTATGTAAGGGATTTTGGTGGTGACATGAGGGTACGAGGCTATCCAGGGGGGGGAGAGAGGGGCCGAGGCCTGCGAATTTAAGCAGCGGCCGGCGGCTCGGCTCCGGCCTAGGAAGAGGATGGAGGGCACGAGAGAGAGAGAGAGAGGGTTGGTCCAGGGGTGCACGAGAGGGAGAGAGAGCCAAAGGAGTAGAGAGGGGGATCGGGGGTGGCCTTAAATAGAAGAGGGTGAGGTGCACCATGGGGTCATGCGCCGGCGAGGCCGTAGTCGGCGTTGGAGGCCACTGGAAGGCTTGGCTTCGAGTCGGGGGTCTTCCTGGGCGTGGTCTACGACCATGGAAAGAGAGAGGGTGAGAGGAGCGAGCGCGAGGCGGGCCAGGGACGCAGGCAGCGATTGGCGGACGCGGGCGGCGCTCGGGCACGCGTCGCACGGGCAAGAGGAGGGCGCGGGAGCAAGTAGGAGGCCTGCTGGCATGATACAGACGACGAGGCACGTCGACTGGCGTGCTCGGGTGGCCCGAGGTGGATGGGAGCGCGGTGTCAATGTTTGGGAGCACGGTACCGTGCTCCAGAGCGCATCTTTGGCCGGCATGTGCAGCTTTTTCTCGCGTCCTCGTGTGGCCACTTGCATCTAGGGGCTCTGGGGGGAGTAAACAAAGTGGAAATGGCATTGGATGCCCTGAGGAGCCAGTGAAGGAGAGAGGGGGTAGAGAGAGAGTGGAAATGATGATGTCCAGAGAGGGAAATGAGGTTCTCACCCCCAAATACTTGAGCTGAGGCCATGCAACTCTTGCTAGTGGTAGAGGGGTACTAGGGCATGCTGTGGTAAAAATTTGGATTTTAAGTTTCTGCCAGAAGGCGTTTGATGTAGGTTTGGGCAAGTAAATGGACTTCCCTTGTCATGAGACTTAACAGGAGTGAGTGGCACCACAAAATAGCAGTGTCCACTAAATTTGAGACCAAAAAGAGAAAGTGGCCAATGCAACTTTTGTAAACCCTAGAAATCAACAGAAATGAGTTTTCCGTGATTTAGACATGAAAATATTTTCTCCTTGATGCACCACTTTGTGTGGTGTCGTAATTTAGGGATTATGACAAGACCACAAAAATTGAGATCAAAAGGAGACAGTTGGCAATGTAGAGTTGTTCAAATTTGGCTCTAGACAGAAAGGGTTTTGAGGCACTTTAATCAAGTTATCCTACTCTCCAACTTGTGCCACTTTTCCTAGGTGAATTATTAGGACATATGTGCATGTGTACAAACTTTGAGATCATTTGTACATGTTTGGTAGTGCAAAGTTGTTCAAACTTGGAAAAGGACAGAAATGGTTTTGAGAGGGTTTGGTGGGGCTATATTATTCTCCATGACATGAGACTTTGTAGGATCATCAAGTAGGTCATTTTTGACATGCTAGAATTTTCCTGTATTTAATGGAGAATATTTCCTTTGTAAACATTTCAAAAGCTTCAAATGTCCAGAAAGGGTTTTGAGGGATTTGACCAATATTTTGAACATGACCAGGTGTTAAAACTCATATATATGGAAAATATATATCCATTGAGTTTCCCTAAATTTTCCCAAATATTTTTGAAATAGTTAAATAATTTTAACCTATTAAAGACCATTTCTGGTCTTAAGAAAAAGCCTTAAAATAAAATAAAAATAACTTTTAAAATAATGTTTTTTTGTTTTTTGGGAGTCCTATATCTAATAGGAGTCAAATATACTTTTTGAAAGATTTTTCACACCCTTCATTAAGTACTTGTAGTTCAAGTGTCAATTCAGGGGGTTTTGGAAAACCTAATTTAGAAAATACTTTTTGGCAAAATTATTTTTGTAATAAAATTCTATTCTGTCCTATACACATGGTATGATCATTGGGCAAAGTTTTGGATCAAGGAGATGAAGTATAAGAGTTGGAGGACTTATTTGATTTTTAGAGCACTTGCAACCAAGACACAAAAATCAAATCAAGCAAAGACCTAAACACTCAAAAGTTTTTGTCAAACCACATTTTATCATGATTTATTAGCTTAAGTGTTGTGGCATGAAAATCATGGTGAGACACGGGCTGTGCCGACGTAGAACATAAAGCAAATAGGAAGAAAATCACAAAATCTCAAAGCTAATATTACAAGACATATTGTTTTCCGAATATCAAACACAAGTTTAAACGCCTCCACGAGGCATGCTACATGCTACAGGGGTTTCAACAGGGAAGGAGTCGCAAGCCAATCATCCCTCGACACCGTCGGTACCTCGAAGAGATGCCCCCTCCTGGGTGGCGTCGCCTTCACCTGCACCACCGGTCGAAGGCGTGGGGGCGAAGGCATTGAACTTCTCTAGCAGAGCTTCCACCTGACCTTTCATGGCTGCGGCGGCGACTGCGCAGTGTCCATTAGCCACGGGCTCCAGCAGCTCGTCAAGGCGGGCGGCAGGACCGCGAAGATGGAGGTGGCTGAAGACACGCATCAGCGCGGCTGAAGAAAGGACGCGAGCCTCTGCCTCTGCCTCTGCCATGGGGCTGATGGCGCGCACGACCTCCTCAAGCGCCTCGACCAAGTAGGGAAGTAACTGGGCGGGTCCGTCCTCATTGGTGGCCAACGGCTTCTCCAAGCCCTTCTCATAGAGCGACTTCAGGGCCTCGCGAGACCTGTTCTCCAGAAGCGCGAAGGCCACGCGGTTCTCGGCCAGGATCTTCGCCTTGGCATCAAGATCGACCCCCTTCGCCTCCACCTTTCGCTCCAACTCCTCCAGCCGGCTGTGTTCAGTAGTCTGCGCCTTCGCCAACTCCCCCAGCTCGGCGTTGTGGTTCTTGATGGCGTCCTCCCGGGCCCTCATTTCCTCCTCCTTTGCCCGGCGGCCGTGACCTTCTTCTGCGTGCTCATCACGGAGACTCTTCAGCTCGTCCTCCAGCGCCTGTCAACGGTCGTAGGCGGCTTCGGCATACTTCAGCGCCACCTCGCAATCGGCCGCAGCTTGAGCGGCGGCCTGCTTCTTCTTCTAGGAGGTCGTCGCGGCCTGGCTCAGCGCTGCTCGGACTGCTGCGTCAGACTGAAGCCAGCCAGAGGCCAGCTCCAGGCGCCCGGCTACCAGACGCGGATCTGAGCCCAGGAGATCTTCCCATAGCCGAGTCATCTCTGAAAGGGCACGCTCCAAGACACCGAAGGAGGCAGAAGAACCTGGGAGTAATGGCGCAGCAGGAGTAGGAGACGACATCGTCACCAAGGCTTGGGAGACCAAGGGCTCCTGAGCCTCCGGGACCTCAGCAACCGAACCAGACATCGACACTTCAGGAGCCAGCGGGGCCTTGGGGGCTGACTCCTCCGGACAATGCCCCTCCAGGATTCGCGAAGGCGACAAGGCCGGAGAGGAACGGGAGCCGTTGTTTCCCTTCTCCATGGAGGGGGGCGCGGCCGCTACAGATGGTTCAGTCCCAGGCGTGGGCGCTGCATCCTCCTTCCTCTTCTTCACTCAAGGCGGCAACCTGGTCAAACAAGGATGAACGTTAGGAGGCAGCAGTATAAGCAAGAACAAGATGAAGCTCAAGCACTTACTGGTCCACAGGAGCATAGTCCACCCTCCGCTTGGTGAGCTTGAAGCCGGAGAGGTTCGCAACCTGGGGCGCGGGCGCGCCAACCCCAGAAGCAGAAGCAGGAGCGGAAGCTGGGCCGGAACGGCTCCAGGCGGCGTCGGAGCAGAAGCAGCACCTCAGGAGATCAACGTCGATCGATCCCTCGTCGGGATGACGGGCAGATCTCCCCTCTCCAGGCGGACATCAGCCTCGTCGTCGTCAGGAAGGATGCGGAGGATGTCAGCTCTGCTCAAGGGGGAGGTTTCCCCCATCCCTTCCGGGGCCACCTCCAAGTCTTCCTTCTCCTCCTCTTCCTCCCCGCGGGACTCACCAGAAGACAGCTCCACCGGCGTCAGTGCCGCCGGGGCGCCGGTGGCACCAGTCAGCACCCGTCAAAGGTCGGCCTAGAGGCCATGACCAGCGCCGCGTCCTTGCGACGGAACAAGGGAGTGAAGACATTCGGCGGATACTCCTGGTCGTCCCCGACTAGGATGCGGAGAGCCACAGCCAGCTCATCATCGGATAAGGCTTTCGGGCTCAGGCAAACCTTGTCCTCTTCGTTCCCAAGCTCCCACAAGGTGCACGTACGCGCCTGGAGTGGGGCTACGCGCAACATCAAGAATTCCCTCAGGAGCATGGCCCCTGTCACCTTCGCCGCCTTCGCGTTACCCGGCTTCAGGTCAGCGTTCATCTGCTCCAGCACCAACATCGCCCGCTCGTCAGTGAGCTTCACACGAGACCACTCCTTATCGAACTAGGGCACCTAGTTCGGCAGCGTCAAGCGTGGCTGGATGCACTTGGCGTCCATCATGGCCCACTTGCTCTGGAAGCCTTCGGCCTTCTTCCCAGTCTTCGAGATTGAGTTGGCCTTGCCGTCCGTGATGAAATTGGCGAACCTGGAGGTACGGCCATCATTGATGCGGAGGAAAAAGAAGTGGCGCAACAGAGCCACGGATGGCATCACGCCGAGGTACGCCTCGCAATTGTAGGCGAAGATCGACAAGAGAAGGATAGAGTTGGGATGAAGATGTAGTGCCTGCAGTCCGTAGTGGTCAAGGACCTCGAAGAAAAGGCTAGAAAAGGGGGGAACGAGCCCCGCGGTGATGCTGCTCGTAAAGAAGGGGAAGAAGGTGCTTCCCTCGGGCTCCGGCATGTTAGAGCCTGCCCGAAGCCCAGTCTTCCCCTTCTTGTTGCTTTCCCCCACCGTCAGCAAGTGCGTGGCAGTGAGGTTCTTCGCTGAGACGTTGGGAGCATCGAAGGATGGCTCGTACCAAACCGGCGATGAGGCGGGCTTGACCCTTCGGGGTGCCATTGGTCGTTGACGCAGAAGGAGATGGGAGTAGATCTGGAGATTTCGGAAGCATGGAGCAAGAATGGGGATCTGGAGCAAGACGAAAGGAAGCAGTGAAGGCAAACGCTATCTACGCCAGCCTTTTGATAGTCAAGCAGTTGTCGAGGCAACGTGGGAAGCAGAGATGCCCATGTCCAATCAACCGCCATGCATCGACCAAGGCCACAGGCTATTGGGGCCCGCGGCGCTTCGCATTGGCCCCTTGGCTTCGCCTCGAAGCCAAGCCCGAGCGCGCCTTGAGCCCGGGGGCTACTGTCGACGTTCTGGGAATGGGGGTCCCCAGACTTGCCTGCCTCCGGCCCACGGCATGGCTCTGCAAGCGGACCCATATGGCCCATCTTCACCAGCAAGGACTCAAGACCCTCGCGAGGGGCCAAGCCTCGCGAGGCGGACCACACAAGACCTCCTTAGGAGCGGCCTCACCAGGCTGGCTCGCGAGGGGCGGAGAGTTCAAGGCTAGGAAAACCTCGCGAGGTTCCAATGACGTGAGCCATGATGATCGAGACCAGGCGGGTGCCAGGCGGGCGCCAGTGAACATAGTGTCCTTGTTTCCTCTTTGGTGCTAAGGAGGCAAGCGCAGATGCAGAGTACTGAGGCGTCAAGCTAAGGTTTCCATATCGGTGCAACGAGACCAAGACCAGCAAGACGACAAGACGGAGGTCACCACTAGAGCATTTGGTAGGTGAAGACTGCTTTTGTCGGGATAAGTTGTACTAGTTGTCCCCTTTCGAATTGGTCATTGTTGGCTCCCTTCCTGCTCAATATTTGGGGAGAGGACCAGGGCCTCTATAAATAGGACTAGCCACCACCATAGTTAGGGGAACGAGATCCGAGCAACCACAAGTTCACCAAGCACAAGAACACCTCACCTCAGGAGGTTGTTCTTCCCCCTTGTACTGTTCATCCTTAGCCCAAGAGGCAATCCACCACCACCACACTGGAGTAGGGTATTACACCACAACGGTGGCCCGGACCAGTATAAATCTTGTGTCCTTTGTGTTGCGAGTTCGTCGAGTTCGTCCTTGAGATCTTAGCGAAGCTAGGACGCGGATCGGTAGGGGGGAGATCTTCGCGCGCACCCCAGTGTTTGAACCTTAAGGGTTTTGCCGGAACCCATGATTCCACATGCACACATTCGGCTCGGTGACGTCCCACGAACTCACGATCCAGCAGAGTGTCGAGGGAGAGCTTCGTCAGCACAATGGTGTGATGACGGTGATGATGATGCTACCGGAACAGGGCTTCACCTAAGCACCGCTACGATATGACCGAGGTGGATTATGGTGTAGGGGGCACCACACACGGCTGGAAACAATCAACTTGTGTGTCCTAGGGTGCCCCTGCCCCCGTATATAAAGGAGCAAGGGGGAGGCCGGCCGGCCCTAGTGGCGTGCCAAGGGAGGAGGAATCCTCCTCCTAGTAGTAGGATTCCTCCTTTTCTAGTCCTACTAGGAGGAGAAGGGGAAGGAAGGAAGGGAGAGGAAGAGAAGAAGGAAAGGGGGCGCGCCCCCTCCCTAGTCCAATTCGGACTCCCTATAGGGAGGGGGCGCGGCTGCCCGTTGTGGGCTGCCTCCCCTCTTCCCTATGGCCCAGGATGGCCAAACTTTCCCCCGGGGGCGGGGGGGGGGGGGGGGTTCTGGTAACCATCCGGTTTTCTCCAAACTCACCCGGAACACTTCCGGTGTCCGAATATATCCGTCCAATATATCAATCTTTATGTATCGACCATTCCGAGACACCTCATCATGTCCGTGATCATATCTGAGACTCCAAACTACCTTCAGTACATCAAAACACATAAACTCATAATACCGATTGTCACTGAACGTTAAGCGTGCAGACCCTACGGGTTCGAGAACTGTGTAGACATGACCGAGACATGTCTCCGGTCAATAACCAATAGCGGAACCTAGATGTTCGTATTGGCTCCCACATATTCTACGAAGATCTTTATCGGTTAAACTGCATAACAACATACGTTGTTCCCTTTGTCATCGGTATGTTACTTGCCCGAGATTCGATCATCGATATCTCAATACCTAGTTCGATCTCGTTACCGGCAAGTCTCTTTACTCATTCCGTAATGCATCATCGCGCAACTAACTCATTAGTCACATTGATTGCAAGGCTTATAGTGATGTGCATTACCGAGAGGGCCCAGAGATACCTCTCCGATACTCGGAGTGACAAATCCCAATCTTGATCTATGCCAACTCAACAAATACCATCGGAGACACCTGTAGAGCATCTTTATAGTCACACAGTTACGTTGTGATGTTTGATAGCACACAAAGTGTTCCTCCGGTATTATGGAGTTGCATGATATCATAGTCATAGGAACATGTATAAGTTATGGAGAAAGCAATAGCAACAAACTAAACGATCATCGTGCTAAGCTAATGGATGGGTCAAGTCAATAACATCATTCTCTAATGATGTGATCCCGTTAATCAAATGAAAACTCATGTGTATGGTCAGGAAACATAACCATCATTGATTCAATGAGCTAGTCAAGTAGAGACATACTAGTGACACTCTGTTTGTCTATGTATTCACACATGTACTGAGTTTCCGGTTAATACAATTCTAGAATGAATAATAAACATTTATCATGATATAAGGAAATATAAATAAGAACTTTATTATTGCCTCTAGGGCATATTTCCTTCAGTCTCCCACCTGCACTAGAGTCAATAATCTAGATTACATTGTAATGATTGTAACACCGATGGAGTCTTGGTGCTGATCATGTTTTGCTCGTGAGAGAAGCTTAGTCAATAGGTCTGCAACATTCAGATCTGTATGTATCTTGCAAATCTCTATGTCTCCCTCCTTGACTTGATCGCGGATGGAATTGAAGCGTCTCTTGATGTGATTGGTTCTCTTGTGAAATCTGGATTCCTTTGCCAAGGCAATTGCACCAGTATTGCCACAAAAGATTTTCATTGGACCTGATGCACTAGGTATGACACCTAGATCGGATATGAACTCCTTCATCCAGACTCCTTCATTTGCTGCTTCCGAAGCAGCTATGTACTCCGCTTCACACGTAGATCCCGCCACGACGCTTTGTTTGGAACTACACCAACTGACAGCTCCACCATTTAATAAAAATACGTATCCGGTTTGTGACTTAGAGTCATCTGGATCAGTGTCAAAGCTTGCATCGATGTAACCGTTTACGATGAGCTCTTTGTCACCTCCATAAACGAGAAACATATCCTTAGTCCTTTTCAAGTATTTCAGGATGCTCTTGACCGATGTCAAGTGATCCACTCGTGGATCACTTTGGTACCTCACTGCTAAACTAATAGCAAGGCACACATTAGGTCTAGTACACAACATTGCATACATGATAGAACCTATGGCTGAAGCATAGGGAATGACTTTCATTTTCTCTCTATCTTCTATAGTGGTTGGGCATTGAGTCTAACTCAACTTCACACCTTGTAACACAAGCAAGAACCCTTTCTTTGCCTGATCCATTTTGAACTTCTCCAAAACTTTATCAAGGCATGTGCTTTGTGAAAGTCCAATTAAGCGTCTTCATCTATATCTATAGATCTTGATGCCCAATATATAAGCAGCTTCACTGAGGTCTTTCATTGAAAATTCTTATTCAAGTATCCTTTTATGCTATTCAGAAATTCAGTATCATTTCTGATTAACAATATGTCCACATATAATATTAGAAATGCTATAGAGCTCCCACTCACTTTCTTGTAAATACAGGCTTCTCGAAAAGTCTGTATAAAACCATATGCTTTGATCACACTATCAAAGCATATATTCCAACTCTGAGAGGCTTGCACCTGTCCGTAAATGGAAAGCTGGAGCTTGCACACTTTGTTAGCACCTTTTGGATCGACAAAACCTTCTGGTTGCATCATATACAACTCTTCTTTAAGATATCCATTAAGGAATGCAGTTTTGACATCCATTTGCTAAATTTCATAATCACAAAATGCGGCAATTGCTAACATGATTTGGACGGACTTAAGCATCACTACGGGTGAGAAGGTCCCATCGTAGTCAACTCCTTGAACTTGTCGAAAACCTTTTGCAACAAGTCGAGCTTTGTAGACGGTAATATTACCGTCAGCACCAGTCTTCTTCTTGAAGATCCATTTATTCTCTATGGCCTGCCGATCAACAGGCAAGTCAACCAAAGTCCACACTTTGTTCTCATACATGGATCACATCTCAGATTTCATGACCTCAAGCCATTTTGCGGAATCTGGGCTCATCATCGCTTCCTCATAGTTCATAGGTTCATCATGGTCAAGTAACATGACCTCCAGAACAGGATTACCGTACCACTCTGGTGCAGATCTTACTCTGGTTAACCTACGAGGTTCGGTAGTAACTTGATCTGAAGTTTTATGATCATCATCATTAGCTTCCTCACTTACTGGTGTAGGAATCACTGGAACTGATTTCAGTGATGAACTAATTTCCAACAAGGGAGAAGGTACAATTACCTCATCAAGTTCTACTTTCCTTCCACTCACTTCTTTCGAGAGAAACTCCTTCTCTAGAAAGGATCCATTCTTAGCAACGATATCTTGCCTTCGGATCTATGATAGAAGGTGTACCCAACGGTCTCTTTTGGGTATCCTATGAAGACACATTTCTCCGATTTGGGTTCGAGCTTATCAGGTTGAAGCTTTTTCACATAAGCATCGCAGCCCCAAACTTTAAGAAACGCCAACTTGGGTTTCTTGCCAAACCATAGTTCATAAGGTGTCGTCTCAATGGATTTAGATGGTGCCCTATTTAACGTGAATGCATCTGTCTCTAAAGCATAACCCAAAAACGATAGCGGTAAATCAGTAAGAGACATCATAGATAGCACCATATCTAGTAAAGTATGATTATCACGTTCGGACACACCATTACACTGTGGTGTTCCGGGTGGCATGAGTTGCTGAGGGAGTCCTGGATTAGGGGGTCTCCGGACAGCTAGACTATATCCTTTGGCAGGACTGCTGGACTATGAATACATAAGATTGAAGACTTCGTCCCGTGTCCGGATGGGACTCTACTTGGTGTGGAAGGCAAGCTAGGCAATATGGATATGCATATCTCCTCCTTTGTAACCAACCTTGGGTAACCCTAGACCCCTCCGGTGTCTATATAAACCGGAGGGTTTTAGTTCGTAGGACAACAGATAATCATACCATAGGCTAGCTTCTAGGGTTTAGCCTCTCCGATCTCGTGGTAGATCAACTCTTGTACTACTCATATTATCAAGAATAATCAAGCAGGACGTAGGGTTTTACCTCCATCAAGAGGGCCCGAACCTGGGTAAAACATCATGTCCCCTGCCTCCTGTTACCATCCGCCTTAGACGCACAGTTCGGGAGCCCCTACCCGAGATCCGCCGGTTTTGACACCGACATTGGTGCTTTCATTGAGAGTTCCTCTGTGTCGTCGCTGTTAGGCTTGATGGCTCCTTCGATCATCGATAGTGATGCAGTCCAGGGTGAGACCTTTCTCCCCGGATAGATCTTTGTGTTCGACGGCTTTGCACTGCGGGCCAACTCGCTTGGCCATCTAGAGCAGATCGAGAGTTACGCCCCTGGCCACCAGGTTAGGATTGGAAGCTTAAAGTACACGGCCGATATCCGCGGAGACTTGATCTTTGACGGATTCGAGCCCCTGCCTTGTGCACCACACAGTCACGATGAGTATGATTTAGCTCTACCATCAGACAGTGTTCAGGAGATCGCACCGGCAACCGCTCCGACCCTCAATTCGGAACTAGCTGCGCCATCCATGGACGGGTGGACAGACCCCGCCACGGAGGCCGCACTCTCATCGGTGATCGAGCCGAGTATCGACCTTACCCTTCACGAGAGCCATGATGCCGAACTACCGGATTCCTCCCCGACCACGGACTCCCAACCGCCTGCGCCCGTGGCTATCGAATCCGATTGGGCGCCGACCATGGAGTTTACCTCCGTGGATATCTTTCAGCACTTGCCCTTCGGCGACATACTGAACTCATTAAGGTCTCTCTCCTTGTCAGGAGAGTCCTGGCCGAACTATGTCCGGCAGGATTGGGATGCGGATGACCAAGAAATTCGCCACCCACCCACTACCCACTTAGTAGCCACTGTCGACGACTTAACCGACATGCTCGACTTTGACTCCGAAGACATCGACGGTATGGACGATGATGCGGGAGGCGAAGAGGAACCACTGCCCACAGGGCACTGGAGAGCCACCTCATCATATGATATATACATGGTGGACACACCCAAAGAAGGCAATGGCGACGAGACAGCGGATGATGACCCCTCCAAGAAGCAACCCAAGCGCCGGCATCAGCGGCGCCGCTCTAAGTCTCGCCAAAGCAAAAGCGGTGACCCCAACACAGGAGATAATAGCACTCCGGATAGTACTGAAGACGACAACAATCCCCTCCAGCAAGATTTAGGGCAGGAGGATGGAGAAGCCAACCCTCCAGAGAGAGCGGCAGATGGAGAGGCGGAGGATGATAATTACATGACTCCCTCCGAAGACCAGGCAAGACTCGACGATGACGAATTCGTCGTGCCTGAGGATCCCGTCGAACAAGAGCGCTTCAAGCGCCGGCTTATAGCCACGGCAAATAGCCTTAAGAAAAAGCAACAGCAGCTTCAAGCTGATAAAGATTTGCTAGCTGACAGATGGACTGAAGTCCTTGCGACCGAGGAATATAAACTCGAACGGCCCTCCAAGAGTTACCCAAAGTGTAGGTTGCTACCCCGACTGGAGGAGGAAGCACTCAAACCTACATCTCCAGCATATGATGCGGCTGACCGACCACCTCGTGGCCGCAACAGAGAGGCATTTCAACCAAAAACTCAGCCTGCACCCCAACGCCACTCAAATAAAAATGACAAGGCACGGGGAAACATGCTAGACCTGCGAGACGTATTGGAGGACAAAGCAAAACATGCAAGATCGATCTAAGGATCACGAGGGCGTGCCACTATGCGAGACGATAACCGTCACGCCGGATACAGTAAAAGTAAATTCGCCAGGCCGAACACAGCGGGCAAGACTCATTTGAGCTACGTCGCGGTATAGCCCAGTACAGAGGTGCCGCACACCCCCTATGCTTCACAAACAAAGTAATGGATCACCAAATCCCAGAGGGTTTCAAACCCGTAAAAATCGAATCATACGACGGCACAACAGATACTGCGGTAAGGATCGAGGATTTCCTCCTGCACATCCACATGGCCCGCGGTGATGATCTACACGCCATCAAATACCTCCCACTCAAGCTCAAAGGACCAGCTATGCATTGGCTCAACAGCTTGCCAACAGAGTTCATTGGCTGTTGGGAAGATCTGGAAGCCGCATTCCTCGACAACTTCCAGGGCACTTATGTGCGACCGCCAGATGCCGATGACTTGAGCCACATAATTCAGCAGTCAGAGGAATCGGCCAGGCAATTCTGGACACGGTTCCAAACAAAGAAGAATCAAATCGTCGACTGTCAGGATGTAGAGGCCCTAGCAGCTTTTAAGCATAACATCCGCGACGAGTGGCTCGCCCAGCACCTTGGCCAGGAAAACCGAAATCTATGGCAGCCCTCATGACACTCATGACCCGCTTTTGTGCGGGAGAAGACAGATGTCTGGCTCGCAGCAATAACATATCAAAGAACCATGGTACTTCGGATACCGAGGGTGGCAATGGCAGGTCACGTCACAACAAACACAAGCGCCACATTAACAGCGACAATACAGAGGATACGGCAGTCAATGCCGGATTCAAAGGCTCTAAACCCGGTCAGCGGAAAAAGCCATTTAAAAGAAGCACTCTGGGCCCGTCCAGTTTGGACCGTATACTCGATCGCTCGTGTCAAATACACGGCACCCCCGACAAGCCAGCCAACCACACCAACAGGGATTGTTGGGTGTTCAAGCAGGCCGGCAAGTTAAATGCCGAAAACAAAGATAAGGGGTCGCATAGCGATGACGAGGAGGAGCCCCGGCAGCCGAACACCGGAGGACAGAAGAGGTTCCCCCCACAAGTGCGGACGGTGAACATGATATATGCAACCCACATCCCCAAGAGGGAGCGGAAGCATGCGCTAAGGGACGTATATGCGTTGGAGCCAGTCGCCCCAAAGTTCAACCCATGGTCCTCTTGCCCAATCACCTTCGATCACAGGGACCACCCACTAGTATCCATCATGGCGGATTCATCGCATTGGTCCTAGACCCAATCATTGACGGATTTCACCTCACTCGAGTCCTTATGGATGGCGGCAGCAGCCTGAACCTGCTTTATCAGGACACAGTGTGCAAAATGGGTATAGACCCCTCAAGGATCAAACCCACAAAAACGACCTTCAAAGGCGTCATACCAGGTGTAGTGGCACATTGCACAGGCTTAGTGACACTGGAAGTGGTCTTTGGATCCCCGGATAACTTCCGAAGTGAAGAGTTAATGTTCGATGTAGTCCCGTTCCGCAGTGGCTATCATGCACTGCTCGGGCGAACCGCATTTGTGAGATTCAATGCGGTATCGCATTATGCATACCTCAAGCTCAAGATGCCAGGACCTCAGGGGGTCATCAAAGTTAATGGAAACACAGAGCGCTCTCTCCGCATGGAGGAACACACTACGGCCCTCGCAGCAGAAGCGCAAAGCAGCCTCTTAAGGCAATCCACTAGTTCGGCGATTAAGGACACGGACACCTTCAAGCGCGCCTGGAGTAATCGGCAGCAAGACCGCCTGGCACGTTCTGAGCTCGCATAGCAATGCGGCCCCCACCCCAGTACCAGCCAAACAGCGAAATCTGTGCCACGCGTACATAATTACGCATTGAAAATGCCATGGGTGCAACACCCCAGATGTAATTTACCTTATATGTACTCCAACTCTTGCCGTTTCCGGCACTAAGCTATTTTATTTCCTCGGGTTCAGGTTTTTGTCTTCGTGTGTTGTTGCCTTTGTCTTGCATCTCATATCATGCCATCATGTGCATTGCATTTGCATATGTATTCGTCTCATGCATCCGAGCATTTTCCCCGTTGTCCGTTTTGCATTTCGGCGCTCCTATCTACTCCGGTGGTCCTTCTTACCTCTTTTCGTGTGTGGGGGTTAAACATTTCCGGATTGGACCGAGACTTGTCATGCGGCCTTGGTTTACTACCAGTAGACCACCTCTCAAGTTTCGTGCCATTTGGACTTCGTTTGATACTCCAACGGTTAACCGAGGGACCGAGAAGGCCTCGTGTGTGTTGCATCCCAACACCCTTCCATTTTGGCCCAAACCCACCAGAAAACCTTTCCATCATCTAGAGCGTTCGATCATGATCGCGTGGCCGAAAACCGCACTCCATTTGGAGCTTCCTAGCTCCCTCTATGCCTATATAAAGGCATCTCCCCGAAAATCCTGGGTCTCCCCTCCCCCTAACCCTAAATTCCCCTCGCGCCGCGCCGGACGTGTCCGAAGCCGGCCGAATGAACCCACCGCCGCCAACCGCAATCCGCCACGTGGCCTCGCCTCCGTCCCCGCGCCACCGGCCCGCTAGGCCCACGCCCGGCCCCCGCGGCCCATGTCGCCCCGCCGCCTCCATCTCGCGAGCGCCGCCGCCCGCGTCCTGCGCCCGAGCGCCGCCCCGCCTCTCCTCTCACCGGTCGCCGCCTGTTCTCCGGCGAGCTCGCGCCACCGCACCGGCATCCCTCTCTAGCGCCTCCTCGTCGTCCCGCTGCTCCGCCGCGGCTCCCCGTCGCCGCTCCGGCTCCCCGCCGGCCGGATCCGGCGAGATCCGGCCCGGGAGCACCTCACCGTCCCTCTTTCCCACCGACTCCGGCGAACGACGACTCCGGCGAACATCGGGACGTGTGCAGCTACAGTGATCTCAGATCTGGAAAAATCCGAAGGGTTGACTTTCCCCCGAAACCCTAATTTATTTGTGTTTTTCATCATGTCGTAACTCCGCATCCGTAGCTCCAATTTGCACGTGTAGCATATCAAAATGTTCGCCTCAGAGAGTACATCATTTCATATCATTGCATCATTTTCATTTGAGCTCATCTTGATGCCCGAAATTCTGTTGGGAGAGCGCTATATGATATAATTGCTAGATCTGTTTCATCAAATAGCTATTTGTCATTTTTGCCATGATTAGTGTGTGCATGATATGCTCCTCAGCTCCTCATGTGTTTTTTTATATGCCATGCCATCTTTATAGAGGTGCTTACCATGTATTTTTATGATATGTGTGGTGACTAGCACAAGCTTGCAAAGTAGTGCATTCGTTAATGCTGATTTCAGGGACTTAGAATTTCTCTGTCCTTGATCTGATTTTGTCAATATGCATATGTTCATGTTGTTTCCTAGTGATCTGTGCCTCTTTTGAGGATGATCAGTAACGATGATTTGTTAATATTGTGGTGCTCTATCCATCCATGTCTTTTTTTGCAATTATGGAATATCCTAGCTTGAGTCAATCGAGCTCTACTTTTGCTATTTCGTGAATCCTAGCAGATTGTTGACGTGTTAGTGATTTTGCCGAGGATGTTGCTTGTGATCCGTGCATGCTAAGTTGTTTTTCTTACCATGTCTAGCTTCTATGAGATGTATTCTTGATGGGGGTATGCTTAGTTTGTCATGCCATGCTCTGTCGTGAGTGCATCGAGCTCGTGAACATGCCTACTCGTTATCAGATTTGCATGCTCCAATTTTTCACCAAGTCTGTAATCTGAGTATGTTTTTGCCATGTTCACATGCTTGCAATTGTATTTTCTAATCCCTTTTGGCTCAAGGTCACTAAGGGACTTTTGTTAAGTGCTTTGAGTAGCTTCATGTAATGCCTTTCTTTTCCATGTTAAGTTCCTGTAGCATATAGTTTTTCATGCTCCAAAGTGTGCTACCTGATGTTAAACTCCAGACTTGTGTTAATTTCACTAAGTCTGAAACCTGTTATCGTTTGCATTATTGCCATGCTTGTTTGAACCTGTTAATGGATGAATTGGCCGTAGCTCAGTGTTCTTCTTTTGTCAAAAATCATGAGTGGATCCCTGCCATTTATTTTTTTGTCATGTTTGAGTGCTGTAGCATATTTAACTTGATGCATTTAAATGGCTACTTGCTGTTTATCGTAGATCGGTGCCATATTTGTTTTGCTTGCCATTTCCAAACCGTGCATCCAATTCCGGTGATCTTTATATCGATTTCAACCGAAATCACCTCAACTTTCCAGTGGCAATCTTGGATTTCCATGTTGAGGCCAGGTTCAATCATTCCTTGTCAAATCTTGCATATGCATCACATATCGCATCCCGCATAGCATACCTTGTTCGCATCATGTTGTTTGAGCTTTGCACGTAGTTGATTGTGTTCCTTTTGCTTGTTTGTCTTGTTTGGGTAGAGCCGGGAGACGATTTTGCTAACGAGGAGCCCATTGAGTTTGCTTACGAGGATCAAGCCAACTCTGACAACTTTGCAGGCAAGATGATCATACCCTCGAAATCACTTCTATCTTTGCTTGCTAGATGCTCGCTCTTTTGATATGCCTATGCTACAATACCTACCACTTTCTTATCATGCCTCCCAAATTGCCATGTCAAACCTCTAACCCACCATGTCCTAGCAAACCATTGATTGGCTATGTTACCACTTTGCTCAGCCCCTCTTATAGCGTTGCTAGTTGCATGTGAAGATTGGAGATCGTTCCTTGTTGGAACATTGTTTTATTGTTGGGATATCACCATATTATCTTGTTATCTTAATGCATCTATATACTTGGTAAAGGGTGGAAGGCTCGTCCTTATGCCTAGTGTTTTGTTCCACTCTTGCCGCCCTAGTTTCCGTCATATCGGTGTTATGTTCCCGGATTTTGCGTTCCTTACGCGGTTGGGTGATAATGGGAACCCCTTGACAGTTCGCCTTGAATAAGACTCCTCCAGCAATGCCCAACCTTGGTTTTACCATTTGCCACCTAGCCTCTTTTTCCCTTGGGTTTCGGAGCCCGAGGGTCATCTTATTTAAACCCCCTGGGCCAGTGCTCCTCTGAGTGTTGGTCCGAACTGGGCAGCCTGCGGGGCCACCTCGGGGAAACTCGAGGGTTGGTTTTACTCGTAGCTTGACCTATCTGAGTGTGCCCTGAGAACGAGATATGTGCAGCTCCTATCAGGATTTGTCGGCACATTCGGGCGGTGTTGCTGGACTTGTTTTACCATTGTCGAGGATGTCTTGTAGAACCGGGATGCCGAGTCTGATCGGAATGTCTCGGGAGAAGGAATATCCTTCGTTAACAGTGAGAGCTTGTGATGGGCTAAGTTGGGACTCCCCTGCAGGGATTTGAACTTTCAAAAGCCATGCCCGTGGTTATGGGCAGATGGGAATTTGTTAATGTCCGGTTGTAGATAACATGAAACTTAACTTAATTAAAATGAATCAGCCGCGTGTGTAACCGTGATGGTCTCTTCTCGGCGGGGTCCGGGAAGTGAACACGATGTTGGAGTAATGTTTGACGTAGGTTGTTCTATAGTTCTTCGTTCGTGCTTTGTTTTCTCTTCTCGCTCTCTTTTGCGAACAGGTTAGCCACCATATATGCTAGTCGCTTGCTGTAGCTCCACATATTACCTTGCCTTACCTATAAGCTTAAATAGTCTTGATCGCGAGGGTGCGAGATTGCTGAGTCCCCGTGACTCACAGATTACTTCCAAACCAGATGCAGGGACCGATGATTCCGTTCCAGATGATGCGCTTGACCTCAAGTGGGAGTTCGATGAAGACTCACACCGTTACTACGTGTCTTTCCCTGATGATCAGTAGTGGTGCCCAGTTGGGGCGATCGGGGCCGTGTCGCATGTTGGGGTTGATCTTTTATTTTGGTACCATAGTCGGACTATGAGTGTATTGGATGATTGTAATGTTATTCATGTATTTCTGTGACGTGGAGAGTGTAAGCCAACTATGTACCTTTTTCCCCTATTATCTATTTACATGGGTTGTTGTGAAGATTACCTTACTTGCGACATTGCTTTCAATGCGGTTATGCCTCTAAGTCGTGCTTCGACACGTAGGAGATATAGCCGCATCGAGGGCGTTACAATGGGCACAGGTGGGGAAGGGGCACGACTATGGCACGCCCCAAGACGCAGCTCAACCGCACTAGGGGCTTCCCGCTTTGTTATTTTTCTCTCTTTCAGGACCTTAATCTCTGGAAACCCTGTCCGGCAGTATGATTGCCGAACACATGATGCAGCAACCAAGGAGGCAGAAAGCTACGTCGTACCACGGAACTCCCAGGTGGTCTCTGACAACGAGTGAAATACTCGCTCTAAATACCATTCCTCAGCTTGCCCTTGGAGGGGACATGTCAAATAGTCCTACTTTTTGCTTACCGCACCACTTGTATCATTCTGCTTTAACACACCTTTTTGAATAAACAATGCATAGCACTAGACTATTATCGCATTCTTTATTCTTCTTTTATATATATATATACATATGTTCATGCATGACATCCAGCACCCGTACACTCTGGTACGGCCAATACGCTAGGGGCTTCAGCATACCCCATAATACGGCATGAGAAGTCCGAACACTTTAGACAGTGCGGCACCCCGAACTTATAGCATTATATGCATCAGCTCTGAATCATGTCTTGGGTCAATAGTTGGGTTTGCCCGGCTCCCATGTTTTGGTACCTTACGTTCCGCTATATTGGCTAAGGTAGCACTGGGAGAACTACTGCGATTGTGTTCCGGTGCAGCTGGGCTAAGCACCTCAGTAGAGAAAGCTAAAACTGACTGTCATGATAAGGCGAGAGACTGGTCGCTGTTCGAGAGGTTTTGAGTCCCTAAAGACTTATGCCGCTTAGAGCGAGGAGTCAGCTTTGTCCGGCTTAAGGCGTGTATAGCGCCCCAAATTTGGCCTTCCGAATACTAGGGGCTTCGCCAAAACTTAAAATTATAGAATTCTATGGCTAAGTGAGAGTGATAAAGCATTATAGTCCGATTGCCTTGTTTGTTGCGCTGAGCACCTCCCTCGAAGGACCCAAAAATGGGAACAAGAGTGCTCAGGTTTATCCTGAACGCCCCAGCACTCGTGGCATGGGGGCAAAAGCCGACGACTAGCCATCTCTCAGATTTGATAAATAGCTGAACAGAAGGTAATATTTTAAATTCAAACAAGCGTTGCATAGCGCGTATGAACAAGTTTTCATACCACAGGATCACACGAGCAAGTTCATTCAAATATTGCATCTTCCGCACACTCGTCCGCTACAAGACGGGCACCCTTCAGGACACGCTCATAATACATCTTGGGGTGGCGATGCTCCTTGCCCTGCGGCGGCCCCTCCTGCAGCAGCTTCTCGGCGTCCATCTTGGCCCAGTGCACCTTCGCACAGGCAAAAGCCTGGCTTGCACCCTCGATGCAGACGGGCCGCTTGATGACTTCCAGCCGTGGGCAGGCATCCACAAGCTGCCTCACCAGGCCGAAGTAGCTATTGGGAAGGGCGTCGCCAGGCCACATCCGGACTATAAAGCCCTTCATGGCCTGTTCGGCCGCCTTGTGCAGCTCGACCAGTTGCTTCAGCTGGTCGCTCATAGGCATCGGGTGTTCACTCCCAGTATACTGAGACCAGAACAGCTTCTCCGTCGAGCTTCCGTCCTCGGCCTGGTAAAACTTTGCGGCATCCGACACGCTGCGGGGCAAATCTGCGAATGCTCCTGGAGAGCTCCGGACTTGGGTAAGTAACAAGTAATTTACTTTCACATGCTTGCTTTGCATATTGAATGCCTTACCCGCCGCTATCTTGCTCATCGCCTCAATCTCCTGGAGGGCCTTTTGGGCTTCAACCTTGGCATTCTTTGCGCTCTCAAGGGCCGCGGCAAGCTTAGACTCTCGCGTCTTCGAGTCAAGCTCTAACGCCTCATGCTTCATCACAAGAGCTTGGAGCTCTTGCTGCACCTCGCCCACTCGTGCCTCTTGCTTTTCCCGCTCGGTGCGCTCCTGGGACGCTTTGTTTTCGGCCTCAGACAGCGTTTGCTTCAGGGTCGCCACTTCGGTCGTGGCCCCTGGCAAATTCATGATGTTCCTGTCATTTTGCAATCGCATCTTTTTTGTATATATATATATATAGACAAGGTATTACTTACCTTTGTTCTTTCGAGCTGCCTCTTAGCAAGGCCGAGCTCTTTCTCGGACCCCTCGAGGTCCTGCTTTAGTGCAGCGACCTCCGCAGTTAGTGCGGCAGAGGTCAGCAACGAAGCCTACATACGCATATAGACATACTTATATTAGACTCCTGCAGATATTATTTGATCCTCTATTCGGCTTTTCTTTGTGAACACCAAACAGAGCATCAGGGGCTACTGTCTATGCGGTAATATTTTCCCTATATTTTAAATACTTACCTCAAAGCCTGTTAGAAGGCTGGCACAGGCTTTAGTCAGTCCGCTCTTGGCGGACTGAACCTTCTTGATCACTGCACTCATAATAGTGCAGTGCTCTTCGTCGATGGAAGCGCCGCGAAGCGCTCCCAGCAGGTTGTCTGGTGCCTCTGGATGGACAGAGGTCACCGGCACGGGCGTATTACCCCTTTTGGAAGGGGGTCGCCTGCCCGAGTCCGGAACCACTGGAGGTTCCGGCACGGTGTTCGGCTGAGAGTCGAACCTGGAGCCCCCGGGAGCCTTGCTCCCTTTGCTCCTGGAGTCCGGAAGGTCGCCTTGAGGCGCCTCCGGGACTGTCTCCCCCGGCTCGATGCCCCTTGAGACAATACCTCGGCATTGTTCGTAGGGAAAGGGGAGGAGGCGGTCGGAAGTGGATCGCTATCCATATCCGATGAATCCAAGGAGTCGTCCGATGAGGATACGTCGATACGGGCTTGGGTCGGTCTGCATAATCATATTCGGCGTTAGGAGAAGCAGTGCGACAAAGGTATGCTATGAGTTACTCTGGTATCCGAATGCTTACGACTTTGCCAGGGGCTGGCCCTGAGCAGCCACTCGTCTTCACCTTCGGCGGCGGTGGTGGAGCAGTCCGGAAGAAGATTCCTTCCCTTCTTGGATCCTTCGGCCTCCCCGATCGGGGCGGCCTTCCTTTTCTTGTCTCCCCCGGCTGGAGGGGGAGCATCTTCATCTTCCTCCTCGTCTTCATGGGAGGAGTGCGTCGCGGAGTTATCGGATGATGAGTCCGATACCATCTGGTGCCGGGAACTCTTTCGGGTTCCCTAGGCCTTCTTCTTGGTCTTCTCCGGCACCTTATAAGGAGCCGGAGTCAGCATCTTCGTCAGGAGAGCATCTAGCTGTCTTCGGGCAGGGGGGCCGGACAGTCAATCTGCTCCGATGCCTCCACCCAGTCCTGTTAAAGGCATGGGAGCTCAGACCCCGCACATGGTTAAGCTATGGGAAATAAATATACTACCAGATGTACAGAACTTACCGAATTCGCAGGGCGCTTCGCGCTTAGCCCGCGGTCCTCGGTGAGAGAGGGAGGGACCTCGGTGCCCTTGAACAGCACCCTCCAGACGTCTTTGTGTGTCGTGTCAAAGAGCTCGCTTAGAGTCTGGTGCCGGGCCGGGTCGAACTCCCATAAGTTGAAATCCCGTTGTTGACACGGGAGGATCCGGCAGAAGAGCATGACCTGGACTATGTTGACAAGCTTAAGTTCCTTGCTTGTCATGTTCCGGATACACTTCTGGAGTCCGTCCAGCTCCACCAATGAACCCCAGGACAGGCCCTTCTCCTTCTAGGAAGTGAGCCGTGTGGGGATTCCGGATCGAAACTCGGGGGCCGCCACCCAGTTGGTGTCGCGCGGCTCGGTGTTGTAGAACCACCCCGATTGCCACCCGTTTACGGTCTCCACGAAGGATTCCTCGATCCATGCAACGTTGGGCATTTTGCCCACCATGGCTCTACCGCATTCCGCTTGTTGGCCGCCTACAACCTTCGGCTTGATATTCAAGGTCTTCAGCCATAGGCCGAAGTGGGGCCGGATGCGGAGGAAAGCCTCGCACACGACGATGAACGCCGAGATGTTGAGTATGAAATTCGGGGCCAGGTCATGAAAGTCCAGCCCGTAGTAGAACATGAGACCGCGGACGAATGGATGGAGGGGAAACCCCAATCCATGGATGAAGTGGGGGAGGAAAACCACCCTTTCGTGAGGTTCTGGGGTAGGGATGACCTGCCCTGCGGCTGGCAGCCGGTGCGCGATGTCCGCGGCTAAGTATCCGGCTCCACGCAACTTTTTGATGTGCCCCTCCGTGATGGAGGAGGCCATCCACTTGCCTCCCGCTCCGGACATGTTTGGAGAGAGTTGAGGAGGAGGATGCGGACTTGGGCTCTGGAGCTCGAGTGCGCGAGAATGGATGAGCAAGGAGGAAGAAGGCGTGGGTAGAAAAAGGTGAGATCTTATCCCTTTATAAGGGCGGACTAAACTATGCACCCCAACTAGCCTGGTAAAACTCGCTTATCCCCCAAGCACCGTAATTGATGGCGCGGTTGGGTTACCCACGTCCGTATTGATGAGAATCCCGTAATAAGGGGAACACGATCTCTGCCTTGACAAGACGTGTCAAGAAACCATCTCACGTTATGTGCGGGGCTGGTTAAAGAAAAACGGTTTGAATAATTACCGGACAATGGCATGATGTCATGCTGCCAAAACGTGTCAGCAGATTGGATTTATGGAAATATTATTCTCTCTACGGTGGTCTGTGGAACTTCTTTTGCAGGGTCGGACACTATCCTTGTATTCAAACTCTTTTGTGGTGTATTCGGAGGAGGAACCCGCCTTGCAATGCCAATACAACACTGCACGCCGGACTCATCGTCATTGAAGCCTGGTTCAGGGGCTACTAAGAGAGTCCTGGATTAGGGGGTCTCCGGACAGCCGGACTATATCCTTCGGCCGGACTGCTGGACTATGAAGACAAAAGATTGAAGACTTCGTCCCGTGTCCGGATGGGACTCTACTTGGCGTGGAAGGCAAGCTAGGCAATACGGATAGGTATATCTCCTCCTTCGTAACCGACCTTGTGTAACCCTAGCCCCCTCCGGTGTCAATATAAATCGGAGGGTTTTAGTCCGTAGGACAACAAATAATCATACCATAGGCTAGCTTCTAGGGTTTAGCCTCTCCGATCTCATGGTAGATCAACTCTTGTACTACTCATATTATCAAGAATAATCAAGCAGGACATAGGGTTTTACCTCCATTAAGAGGGCCTGAACCTGGTTAAAACATCGTGTCCCCTACCTCCTGTTACCATCCGCCTTAGACGCACAGTTCGGGACCCCCTACCCGAGATCCGCCGGTTTGACACCGACAGTTGCCAAACTATTCCACATTGTTTCAAATGAAGACCAAACTCGTGACTCAAATATTCTCCTCCACGATCAGATCATAGAAACGTTATTTTCTTGTTACGATGATTTTCAACTTCACTCAGAAATTCTTTGAACTTTTCAAATGTTTCAGACTTATGTTTCATTAAGTAGATATACCCATATCTTCTCAAATCATCTGTGAAGGTGAGAAAATAACGATATCCGCCGCGAGCCTCAATGTTCATTGGACCACATACATTAGTATGTATGATTTCCAATAACTCTGTTGCTCGCTCCATTGTTCCGGAGAATGGAGTTTTAGTCATCTTGCCCATGAGGCATGGTTCACAAGTACCAGGTGATTCATAATCAAGTGATTCCAGAAGTTCATCCGAATGGAGTTTCTTCATGCGCTTTACACCAATATGACCCAAACAACAGTGCCACCAATAAGTTGCACTATCATTATCAACTCTGCATCTTTTGGCTTCAATACTATGAACATGTTTATCACTACTATCAAGATTTAGTAAAAATATACCACTCATCAAGGGTGCATGACCATAAAAGATATTACTCATATAAATAGAACAACCATTATTCTTTGATTTAAATGAATAACCATCTCGCATTAAACAAGATCCAGATATAATGTTCATGCTCAACGCTGGCACCAAATAACAATTATTTAGGTCTAAAACTAACCCCGAAGGTAGATGGAGAGGTAGCGTGCCAATGACGATCACATCGACTTTGGAACCATTTCCCACACGCATCATCACCTCGTCCTTAGCCAATCTTTGCTTAATCCATAGCCCCTGTTTCAAGTTGCGAATGTTAGCAACTGAACCAGTATCAAATACCCAGGCACTACTGCGAGCATTAGTAAGGTACACATCAATAACATGTATATTAAATATACCTTTCACTTTGACATCCTTCTTCTCCGCCAAATACTTGGGGCAGTTCCGCTTCCAGTGACCAGTCCCATTGCAGTTGAAGCAGTCAGTCTCAGGCTTAGGTCCAGACTTGGGTTTCTTCACTTGAGCAGCAACTGGCTTGCTATTCTTCCTGAAGTTCTCCTTCTTCCCTTTACCCTGGTTCTTGAAACTGGTGGTCTTGTTGACCATCAACACTTGATGCTCCTTCTTGATTTCTACCTCCGCAGCCCTTAGCATTGCGAAGAGCTCAGGAATCGTCTTATCCATCCCTTGCATATTATAGTTCATCACGAAGCTCTTGTAGCTTGGTGGCAATGATTGAAGAACTCTGTCAATGACACTATCATCAGGAAGATTAACTCCCAGCTGAGTCAAGTGGTTGTGGTACCCAAACATTCTGAGTATATGTTCACTGACAGAACTATTCTCCTCCATATTGGAGCTGTAGAACTTATTGGAGACTTCATATCTCTCAATCCGGGCATTTGCTTGAAATATTAACTTCAACTCCTGGAACATCTCATATGCTCCATGGCGTTCAAAATGTCGTTGAAGTCCCGATTCTAAGCCGTAAAGCATGGCACACTAAACTATCGAGTATTCATCAGCTTTGCTCTGTCAGGTGTTCATAACATCTGGCGTTGCTCCTGCGGCGGATTTGTCACCTAGCGGTGCTTCCAGGACGTAATTCTTTTGTGCAGCAATGAGGATAATCTTCAAGTTACAGACCCAGACCGTGTAGTTGCTACCATCATCTTTCAAGTTAGCTTTCTCTAGGAACACATTAAAATTCAATGGAACAACATCACGAGCTATCTATCTACAACAACATAGACATGCAAAATACTATTAGGTACTAAGTTCATGATAAATTAAAGTTCAATTAATCAAATTACTTAAGAACTCTAATCATCTAAGTGATCACGTGATCCATATCAACTAAACCATGTCCGATCATCACGTGAGATGGAGTAGTTTTCAATGGTGAGCATCACTATGTTGATCATATCTACTATATGATTCACGCTCGACCTTTCGGTCTCAGTGTTCCGAGGCCATATCTGTATATGATAGGCTCGTCAAGTATAACCTGAGTATTTTGCATGTGCAAAACTAGCTTGCACCCGTTGTATGTGAACGTAGAGCTTATCACACCCGATCATCCTGTGGTGTCTCGGCACGACGAACTGTAGCAACGGTGCATACTCAGGGAGAACACTTATACCTTGAAATTTAGTGAGAGATCATCTTATAATGCTACCGCCGAACTAAGCAAAATAAGATGCATAAAGGATAAACATCACAAGCAATCAATATAAGTGATATGATATGGCCATCATCATCTTGTGCCTTTGATCTCCATCTCCAAAGCATCGTCATGATCACCATCGTCACCGGCTTGACACCTTGATATCCATCGAAGCATCGTTGTCGTCTCGCCAACTATTGCTTCTACGACTATCGATGTCACTTACTGATAAATTAAAGCATTTACATGGCGATTGCATTTCATACAATAAAGCGACAACCATATGGCTCCTACCAGTTGCCGCTAACTGTGTTACAAAACATGATCATCTCATACAATAAAATTTAGCATCATGTCTTGACCATATCACATCACAACATGTCTTGCAAATATAAGATAGACGTCCTCTACTTTGTTGTTGCAAGTTTTACGTGGCTGCTACGGGCTGAGCAAGAACCGTTCTTACCTATGCATCAAAACCCACAACGCAGTATAGTGATTGCTTTTTGATCTTCAGAAAGAACCATGTTCATTGAATCTGATTCAGCTAAAGTTGGAGAAACTGACACCCACCACCCACCTGTGTGCGAAGCACGTCGGTAGAACCAGTCTCGCGTAAGCGTACGCGTAATGTCGGTCTGGGCCGTTTCATCCAACAATACCGTTGAATCAAGAATCAACTAGTGACGGCAAGCAATATGTATATACCCACACCCACAACTCCTTTGTGTTCTACTCGTGAATATAACATCTACACATAAACCTGGCTCGGATGCCACAGTTGGGGAAAACAGTAATTTCAAAAAAATTCCTACGCACACGCAAGATCATGGTGATGCATAGCAACGAGAGGGGAGAGTGTTGTCTACATACCCTCGTAGACCGTAAGCAGAAGCGTTATGACAACACAGTTGATGTAGTCGTACGTCTTCACGATCGACCGATCCTAGTACCGAAAGTACGGCAGCTCTGCGATCTGCACATGTTCGGCTCGGTGACGCCCCACGAACTCACGATCCAGCAGAGTGTCGAGGGAGAGCTTCGTCAGCACGACAGCATGATGACGATGATGATGATGCTACCACAACAGGGCTTCGCCTAAGCATCGCTACGATATGACCGAGGTGGATTATGGTGGAGGGGGCACCACACACGGCTGGAAACAATCAACTTGTGTGTACTAGGGTGCCCCCTGCCCATGTATGTAAAGGAGCAAGGGGAAGGCCAGCCAGCCCTAGTTGTGCGCCAAGGGAGGAGGAATCCTCCTCCTAGTAGGACTAGGATTCCTCCTTTCCTAGTCCTACTAGGAGGAGAAGGGGAAGGAAGGAAGGGAGAGGAAGAGGAGAAGGAAAGGGGGGGGCGTGCACCCCTCCCTAGTCCAATTCAGACTCCCTATAGGGAGGGGGCGTGGCTGCCCCATGTGGGATGCCTCCCCTCTTCCCTACGGCCCATGAAGGCCCAACTTTCCCCGGGGGGGGGGGGGTCCAGTAACCCTCCCGCACTCTAGTTTTCACCGAAATCACTCGGAACACTTCTGGTGTCCGAATATAGCCGTCCAATATATCAATCCTCATGTCTCGACCATTTCGAGATTCCTCGTCATCTCTGTGATCATATCCGGGACTCCAAACTACCTTCGGTACATCAAAACACATAAACTCATAATACCGTTTATCACCGAACGTTAAGTGTGCGAACCCTACGGGTTCGAGAACTATGTAGACATGACGGAGAAACGTCTTCGATCAATAACCAATAGCGGAACCTGGGTGTTCATATTGGCTCCCACATATTCTACGAAGATCTTTATCGGTCAAACCGCATAACAACATACATTGTTCCCTTTGTCATCGGTATGTTACTTGCCCGAGATTCAATCATCGGTATCTCAATACCTAGTTCAATCTCGTTACCTGCAAGTCTCTTTACTCATTCCATAATGCATCATCCCGCAACTGACTCATTAGTCACATTGCTTGCAAGGCTTATAGTGATGTGCATTACCGAGAGGGCCTAGAGATACCTCACCGATACTCGGAGTGACAAATCCTAATCTCGATCTATGCCAACTCAACAAATACCATCGGAGACACCTATAGAGCATCTTTATAGTCACCCAGTTACGTTGTGACGTTTGATAGTACACAAAGTGTTCCTCCGGTATTCAGGAGTGGCATGATCTCATAGTCGCAGGAACATGTATAAGTTATGGAGAAAGCAATAGCAACAAACTAAACGATCATCGTGCTAAGCTAACGAATGGGTCAAGTCAATCACATCATTCTCTAATGATGTGATCCTGTTTATCAAATGACAACTCATGTCTATGGTCAGGAAACATAACCATCATTGATTCAACGAGCTAGTTAAGTAGAGGTATACTAGTGACACTCTGTTTGTCTGTGTATTCACACATGTACTAAGTTTCCGGTTAATACAATTCTAGCATGAATAATAACATATATCATGATATAAGGAAATATAAATAACGACTTTATTATTACCTCTAGGGCATATTTCCTTCAGTTCCCACCAGGATTTGGTCCCTTGCTATCCGCTTCCGTCAGCACTCGAGGCAGCTACAACGAGCGTTGTGACTGCATCAAGCTCTAAATTGCTTCTTCGGTTGTGTGGTTTCAATTTAGCGATTAGGTTTTTAGAGTGGTTACAACTCCAGGTGTTTCGGCAAACAAAACTCCAATGTATTATGCTACGAAATTGCACTCAAGCAGTTGTTGCAAATATATTCAAGGTCGATGACATTTGGTTTTAGCATCGGTTATGCACTGACCAAACCAGTGGAGGGTCATCAGTTTGGACATCGCTTAAGGTTTTGGTTCGGGAAAGGCTAAATTTGATTAGGGGTGGATGGTTTGGTTTCAAAAGAAGAACAATTTGGTTAAAATTGTCTTGGATGGTGATCTTCATTGAGGGGAAGTACATGTGGTGGGATGTTCGGGTTTTATGGTGATACACATTGTAGTTTGATTTATGGTGCGGTCAATTGTGTGTTTAACCTGATATTTGTCATTACAGTCGTCTGTGTGCAAGCTCATCATCGGCAATAGTACTCTAGCCAGCTTCTCCAACGGTACAAGTCGGCCCCTCCTAGAAGCGTCGGGTAAGGTCGTCGAGCATTTGGCGCCTCCACGAGTATGTGGGTCTAACCTACTTTTGCAAGGTTATTTTTGCACCTGAGATGGACTTGCTTCCAATCCCCCAAACCCTCTCTACAATTGATTTCCTTCCTATGTGGGGAGGATATCTGTTCGAACCATGGATGGAAAGGAAGACACTGCCCAAGCCTAAGATCTCAATGTTTGTCAGCAACTGATGGTGTTAGAGGTCACTACGGGAAAGGATGCCATGTCGGGCATTCATCCACTCTCGCCTACTCCGGCACGTCAGTTGAGCAAGCTGACATGAAGATGGGTGTTAAGCTTGTGAACTTGGGCCTGCACAATGGACTGTTTTGAAATGCATTCCCGTCTTCTGGACGTAGCGGTCTGGACGGTTGTCATGTTCAGTGTGCGTGTGTGCTGGACGAGCCCTCTGGTCATGCTCTTCCTCTAGATCGATTGATTGTTTCACTCAGCTCCCTTTTTCCTGTGTCATGTCGGCTGGGTGTTGGGTTGTGGCATGGCCTCTTGCCATTGCATCCCCTGGACGGATGGTGTGTGTAGGGGTCTACCTGCCCTTTGAACGATGTGGTCTGGCCAGATGTAATGTCTGCCTGGCCTTTGGGCGGTATGGTCTGGTGGTTGGCATGTGCGCTGCACGTGCTCTCCAACCACACTCTTCCCTATCTCATGAATCGTCTGGTTGGTTTGCTTGGTTTCCTTCTACTCATGTTGTTTCGGAGGGAGTGACTGGTTCCGATGGTTCATGCCATATGTTGTGGGGCTGTCATCGGGCTTTCTATCAACCCGTTGTTGGGTTGCCATGACCGGTCCTCTTCACGGCTATCTGTTAGTTCGATGATGCCCTGCCAAGGGGTCTGCTCACGGACCACTTATAGCACACCTGAAATCATAACAATATTTTTATCAAGGGTGTAAAGGATGAGCATTGTAGAAGATGCAGTACACGGTAATAGTCACGTTTAATCTCATGGTTATTTTCATTGTTCTAACATGAAGAAAGGTCGGAGCATGGAAACAAACTTGAGTCCATTGACCTGCTCTAGCAAACGGCTTATATGTCACTAAAGAAAGTCATCATTAAATACAAGGCAAATACAAATGCAATACAAACATAATCACTCACAAACAAATCATGAAAAATATCTTTCAAATAGTTCACCTAACTTCTCGATTGCATTTTTTTGCCCCTTTGTGGATCATTAATAAAACATGTCGTTCATAGGTTGTTTGGCTTCTTGGATGCAATTGTTCTTTGCGCCAAGGGTGCAACGAGTCATCTAATTAAGTTTAAAAGAGCATTGACTCATTGTTATGGTGATGAGCTGGTGAGGGGAACATATTGTTAATTGTAAGTTGTCTTACTTAGTGCAATGCTCTGCTTTACTCCCTCTATATTACTTAATACTTAGAGATGCATGTTTGTTAAAGTTTTTTGGATGGAGAATTAGCTACATATGTTTGTAAACATACGTCATTTGTAGATTCATGGACGTATTGCCTATATAATATCATCACACCATGTCATATGATTTGTCATATTTATCTTGATCATTTCTTACACATACCTACATTTAAATTTTTACACTATTGTTACTTGGAAATTTTCTACTAGTGAGCCTATGGAACCCCATCCAATTTTCTTCATAAAAACAACCAATTTACCTTACATGCACTTTTTATTTTCTGTAAATAGTTATTTGAAAAATACGAAAATACTCCCAAACATACAACTCGCTCATATCTTGTTGCAACTAGTAAAAGTAAGTCTTAAATTTGTGGCAGGGCTGATCATAAAACCAGAGAAAATGTTGATTCCATAGATTGCAACGTTGGTTCAGGAAAACTTGCTTACTAACCACAAATGACAAAGGGAAACTTGCCACCTCGTGTAATTGGCAGTTTTCTATTGCAAGAACTCAACAAGGTTTCGTCCGACATGCGCTTGTAGGTACTCTGTACTCCATTGGTGGAAGCGTCGGAGAGGATCATTGGGGAGAAGCATTGTGCCAAGGGCGTGGCGGCATTGTCATTGGGCACAGTGCGAGCGCCCAAGCGTGCAGACGGATGCGATGGCGGCCTCTATGGGACGTGTATGCATTGGTGGCGGCAATATCTATTTGCCACGGTAGCAACAGTGGCGAGGGCCGAATCCGGCGAGCATTAGTCATGGCGGCAGCGGCCTCTACTGGTCATTGCGGCGGGGTGTCGGCCCTTGACAAGGAGATCAAGGTATGTGGCGGTGCATCTACACACGTGTCAGCATTTTTGCAGGTATAGAGATGGTGGTCGCGTGCAACGCTGCGAGTGTTTGCTAACAACACAAAGGGAATGTGCGTATGTTGTGATGACAATGTCCATCACACAAGGAGGTACATGGCACCGGTGGCAACATCCGACATTAATGAGTTTGGGGCACACCCACGGTTCATCTAATACCAGAGCAGTTGCTTCGATAGTATGGTGGATGTTGCAGTGTCTATTGCGTCGGTGTGGAGACTGTGGAGTGCCAGCTGACGATGACATGTACCTAGGGTAGGGTCATAGGCCTGACCTAGACACCCTCCCCAAGGACATTGACCTAAAGTCAGAAGCATTCGAGGGATACCATCATTCACTCGACCGTAAACATTCCACTCGGAAGATTCAAGTTCACTCGACCAGGGAGTACTCACTCGGGCCTTGGAGGCAGTGCGTTTATCCACTTTGGCTGAGCGCACTCGACTGGAGAATCTTCATCGTTCACTCGACGAGCATGCTCAGCGGCAGATCCCTGAGTCTAGTCGACGATAGCAGAAATTATTTCCACCGGAACCACAGGTATACCGCACTCTGATTCAGAATCTTACTGCTGCGGCCCATATAGCAGAATCCATTCAGCCGTCCCAGTCGGACGCTGGTAGAGGTTTAATGCAGATCAGAGCGCTGCTCCGAGCAGCAGGAGAGCAGAACATGACAGTTTCTCAATCGCACAACATGATCCATAGTAGATCTGTGGTGGCTGATACCGTCCAGTCGGCTCATAGCCCAAGATCGCCTCCGCGACGTGAGGGACGTGGGCATCGTCAAGGGCAGTATTTGGGTCAAAATCTTGAGCAACAAGATCGTCGGCTCGACCATGATGACCGCTGTCGAGGGCCTACACCCCCTCTGAGGGGCGAATCATACGTGCCCCGGCATTATGATGATAGGCGCCCATACATCGAAGAGCGGAGAAGGTCGGTCAACCCAAGAGAGCCAGGGTATGACGCAAGGTCAATTTTGGTGCAAGGTCTTGTGGACGGGAATCGAGCACAAAGCGAAGGGCAAGACAAAGATCGCCCGACTGTAAACAGGGTTCATGTTTCTGGTCCCGAGTGTTTTAGCAGAGACATCAAAGCTGCAGAGATCCCTCCCAACTCCAGGTTGGCAACTAGGGTCGGTAAGTTCACTGGTGAATCAAAGCCTGACACCTGGCTTGAAGATTACCGAGTGGCTGTGCAGATCAGTGGAAGAAATGATGAAGTTGCCATGAAGCATCTTCCCCTGATGCTTGAAGGGTCAGCTAGAGCTTGGTTGAATCAGTTGGCTCCATGTAGTATTTTTAGCTGGGAAGAGTTGGCCCGAGTGTTTGTCAGAATGTTTGAGGGCATGTGCAAACAGCCAACAGGATTGACAGAATTACAGGACTGCATGCAAAAGCCGAATGAAACTTTGAGGGATTACATCCACAGATGGACCACTTTACACCACACTGTAGAGAATGTGTCGCATCATCAAGCAGTGTGCGCCTTCAAGGAGGGCGTTCGGTACCGGGAGCTCAACCTGAAATTTGGTCGGACAGGAGACATGTCTTTGACTCGAATGATGGAGATAGCCACCCGGTACGCCAATGGCGAAGAAGAAGACCGATTCCGTAGTGGCAAGAGTAAACCGGTTGGCCAGGACACCGGAGGAGGGAATTCCAATCAGAAGCAAAAGTGCAAAGCAGAGCCTGCAGCACCTGGAGAGGTTGTAGTTGCAACCCAAGGAAAAGCTAAAGGGAAACCCAAAGGGCCCTAGACCCCTAAGAAGGTGAAAGATGCGGCCGGTAACAATGTGTTGGATTTACCATGTCACATTCACATCAAGAAGGATGAAGAGGGAAATCTCATCTATCCTAAGCAGACCACTCGGCAGTGCCGAGTCCTTATATAGCAGTTCAGAGAAAAGTAACCCAATGAGAAGGAAAAGAGTCTGATAAAGATGAGGACAAGGAAGAGGATGATGATGGTTTTCCCAATATCAATTCCACTTTGGTGATTTTTGCTGATGTTGAAAGCAAAAGTCGATTGAAAGTCATCAACAGGGAAGTGAACATGGTTGCTCCGGCAACACCGACCTATCTGAAGTGATCAAAGACTCCCATTACATCCGACCAGTCAGATCACCCGCCGCATGTTGCCACCCCTAGGAGGCAAGCGTTGGTGGTCGACCCGGTCGTTGGAGGCACCCGACTGACCAAAGTTTTGATGGATGGTGGCAGCAGATTGAACATCTTGTATGCTGAGACCCTCCGAGGGATGGGCATTCCGATGTCCAAACTCAGTGAGAGTAACATGCGGTTTCATGGAGTTATACCTGGGAAGAAAGCTGATTCACTCGGCTAGATCACCCTTGATGTGGCTTTCGGCGATTCAAAGAATTACCGGAAGGAAAAGTTGACATTTGAAGTCGTGGATTTTCACAGTGCTTATTATGCTATCCTGGGTAGAACTTTGTATGCCCGTTTCATGGCTCGACCATGTTATGTGTATCTCAAGCTCAAGATGCCTGGCCCTAGGCATGATTACAGTCACTGGTAATCGACAGCGAGCAGAAGAGTGCTTCCAGAAGGGCTCAAAGATTGCCAATGAACAGATGGCAGCAATTGCAATGGAAGAATACAAGAAGACAGCATATCTGAGTGATCTGTTGAGAGCTAAGAAGCCTGCTTCGGAGTCTGCATTTAAGTCGACTGGTGAAACAAAGTCAGTTCATATTCACCCGGCTGATCCCAATGCTGCTCCGACTCATATATCAACAACACTCGATAGCAAATAGGAAGAAGCGCTCATACAGTTCCTCCGTGAGAACTGGGACATCTTTGCATGGAAACCTTCTGACATGCCAGGTGTACCCAGAGAGCTGGCTGAGCACCGTTTGTGAGTCAACCCAAAAGTTAAACCTGTGAAAGAGTATCTCCGATGGTCCTCCATGGAGAAGTGGAAGGCGATTGGCGAAGAAGTGGCTCGGCTTCTGGCAGCCGAGTTCATCTGAGAGATTTGCCACTCCGAGTGGCTCGCCAATGTCGTCATGGTTCCCAAGAAGGAGGATTCACACCGTATCTGTATTGACTTCAAGCATATCAATCGGTCCTGCCCAAAGGATCATTTTCCTCTACCCGCATCGATCAAATAGTTGACTCGACTACGGGATGTGAGCGACTATCCTTTCTGGACGCATATTCCGGGTATCATCAGATCCGACTGTATGGGGCCGATGAAATAAAGACAGCCTTTATCACCCCATTCAGGTGCTTTTGCTATGTTACCATGCCCATTGGTCTCAAGAATGCTGGTGCCACATTCATGCGCATGATACAGAAGTGCCTGCTCACTCAAATCAGTAGGAATGTGGAGGCGTACATGGATGACATCGTGGTTAAGTCACGTAAAGGTTCCGACCTACTAAGTGACCTCGCTAAAACCTTTGCCAATCTGAGAAGATATGATATCAAGCTTAACCCGTAGAAGTGTACATTTGGAGTTCCAGGTGGCAAGTTACTCGGTTTCCTTGTTTCCTAACGAGGTATCGACAAGAACCCAGAGATAGTCGGCGCAATACTCCGAATGAAGCGCCCTATGCGCATAAACGACGTTCAGAAGCTTACAGGTTGTTTGGCCGCCTTGAGTTGGTTCATCTCTCATCTCAGTGAAAAGGCATTACCTCTTTACCGATTGATGAAGAAATCTGATAAGTTTGAGTGGACTCCTGAAGGTGACGCAACGTTTGCAGAGCTCAAAACCCTGCTTTCCACCCAGTCGGTGCTCGCTGCTCCAGTTAGCAAGGAGTCTTTGCTGCTTTATATTGCAGCCACTGGACAAGTTGTCAGTACAGTACTCACGGTCGAGCAGGAAGAAGAAGGTAAAACCCATAAAGTTCAGCGCCTAGTGTACTATATTTCTGAAGTCTTAACTCCATCCAAGAAGAGGTATCCGCATTACCAAAAGTTGGTCTATGGAATTTACTTGACTGCAAAGAAGGTGGAACATTATTTCTCATATCACTCCATCATAGTTGTCAGCGACGCTCCATTGTCAGAAATTCTGAACAACAGAGATGCAACTAGTCGAGTGGCAAAGTGGGCGATTGAACTCCTTCTGTCGTGGAATTGTCACGGCAGATGTCCTCATGACAGGACTTAGTCGTGGAGCCATCGCTACGGGTTAGCTTGAAGGGGTTAAACCGGACAAGGGGACACGGAAGTTTTATACTAGTTCGGCCCCTTCGATAAAGGTAAAGGCCTACATCTAGTTGTTATTGGTATTGCTGGGGTTTCAAAGGCCAGGGAGCGAATCCGCTTTGTCTGGCTTCGAGTTGTTGTTCTCTCTCCCTAAACCGCCGCTGGGTCACCCCTTTATATAGTCAGGAGGACCCCGGCCAGTCTACAGAGTCCCGAGGCTGGCTCCTACAAGTGTCCACCTCGGTCTCTTCTTTCTTATCTTACAATGCAAGTTTATACAATCATGGTGGTTTACTATCATGGGCCCTAAACCGCCAGCGGGCTCTGGGCCTCTAAACTTCATCCGTAAAGCACCATCTTCTGGGTTTCCTTGGGCTTCAGTATAGCTGAAGGTGAATCGGCCCCTCCTGGGCGGTTTACCCTCAGAGGTTATATCCTCAACATTAGGCCCCAGATTGATTTGAACCTGTTCATGTCAGTCTTCAATCCTTGAATTTCTGGCAATTCTCGTAAACCGCCATATTGTCTTTTCCCTGTGAACTTTGGTGAATTGCCATGATGTCATCTTCTGTTACTGTAGTAAATCATTGCGACGTCATCCCTCTATAAAAAGTTTTATAAAGATTCCTTTCTCTTTAATTAATTCCTGAAGATCGAGGCGACAGCTGCATCCTCATTTGCTGCTTCCGACTCCTCGATTTTTGTGCCTGTTGTTTTCCCCCACTTCCTTATAAATAAGACCAGGGCGCCTTCCATTTCCCCCTTTCCAAACTGCATTATCTTCCTCCTCGCGACCCGAAGACCTCAAGTATCGCCGCTGCCGTCGTCGTTGATCTTCCAGTCCGCACCAACCAGGCCGCTGCATCACCCTGTTCGTACCAGATCTCTGAAGATACTCCGCCGCTACGTGTCCCTGGTATATACTCCTTCCCGTTATTTGTTGAATATGTATTAGGGTTTCAAAGCTTCTTCGGTGTTCGTCAATGTTCATCGGCCCTTCCTCTGCTTTTTCCTTTAGCATCATACTGAATCTAGATAAACCTGATAATTTCCCCTTGCGGCCGGATCTGTAGCTTTTAATCTGCCATACTACAGCATCTTACTACTCCTGTGTAAATCTTTATCTGAATCTTCTCTGTTCTGTTTAGCACCATTGTACAGCTCAGAAAAATTTGTCTCTTGAACAACGGTAGATCCAAAATTATATCACCTTCTTATGAAACTTGTTTCCACAACACTTAACAAATTTTCAGTTTGGAGTTCTGCCTCCAAAGGGTGGTTTATCCATTAGTGTTGATAATCTGTCGTATGTCATTAGCCCTCTCTTAAACCGCCATCTAGACTTTGAACAGCCATGCCCGGTTTACTTCATACGTATACCTTGAATTGCCGGTTTAATATTTGACAAACACATACGAACCGCCAATCGTAAACCATCCATTTTCCTATTACAGACTTTGTAGGATGACGAAGCAATTTGCTGCTTGCAACTGGGTTCCGTCTCGGATCATAGAAACGCAAATCAATGAATATGTCACCACCGGCGCTTTAGCTTCAAAAAATATCCTCCATTGGCGAGTTCCTGGCCCTGAGTGCCCCCCTGAACCTCAAGATGGAGAAGTGATTGTATTCTTGCAACATTTAGCTCAAGGTTTCAGTCCTCCCGGATCAAAGTTTTTCCGGGACGTTCTTGCCAGGCTCCAACTTCATCCTCAAGATATTGGACCAAATTCTGTGTCCAACATATGCAATTTCCAAGTATTCTGCGAGGTTTATCTGCAAGAAGAACCAACTGTCGACGTCTTTCAAGATCTCTTTCACTTAAACCGCCGGACGGAATTTTCTGATGGACCTAATACTGAACTTGGCGGTGTGTCAATCCAAAAGAGGAAAGAGGTTGATTTTCCTCACGCCAAACTTCACAGCCATCCAAAAGACTGGAACCAAACCTGGTTCTACTGTCAGAATACTGCCCCTGCTGAAGAGAATCCCTTGCCGGGCTACCATCCGCACCGGCTCAGCAATAATCACCCTTTACCTCAGAGATTTCCTGCCAAAGATCGACAAGCCTATGCACCTCAACTCACCAAACTCCGGTCTCTTCTTGCCAACGGTTTAACTGGTGTTGATCTCGTCCGTTGCTGGATTTCATGGTGCATTCTTCCTTTAAGCCGCCGGCCCGGATTGATGTTTGAATATACCGGCAACACCAATGATCCACAACGGTTTAATGAAATAGAACTGACTGATGATGAAGTCAGTGAAAGTGTAAAGAAAATACTTGACGAATCGCTCACCGTATGTACTCAAATCAGTCTGCATCCTTTTTACGCCTCCAACAAACCGCCAGCGGTAAAGATTTTAACTTTGTGCTTTCCCTGATCCTTCTCCGCTTTGACACTGCTATAATAATCCTTTTGTGCAATCCCATAGGCCAGTAGCTCCTTTTGGAAAAGGAAATCTCAAGACAAAGTAGCTAAGGCTCCTCGTGGTAAGACCAAGGTCATCCAGAAAGCTGCCAAGAAGAAAACTGTTGAGTCTTCGGAACCGCCAGAAGATGTCGATGACTCAGCTAAAGAGGTAAAGTTTGACTCCCTTGACTTATATCCATATATTTTACTGATAATGATTACTCCCAGGATGATGCGGAGGCCAGCCATGCAGATCATGTTGAGGTAATTTGTCTTTCTTCTGACTCAGAACTTGTGCCGGTTCAACGATTTCGCCGTGCAGTTCGGAAAGTGAAATGCTCTCACCCTGTTGCTCATTTGGATCAAAAACTTTCTTTGAAGACACAGCAAACCGAAGGGCGTCGCACAACCCGGCACAGTGGTCAACAGGTCACTTCTTCCGGTTTACCTCATACCCCAAACCGGAAACGTCGTCCAGAGGTTGCTTGTTCTCCTGAAAAACGTTACCTTTTGAAAGGTTTCTTCCGATGCCCTCTTAACTTATCTGATTCAAATTATCAGGCATCTTCTAATTCGTCTGGCGGTTCATCAACCACTCAGCTGCCTCCACTTAATTCACCTGGGTAAGTGTGTAGTCTTCCCTTCTCTTTCATAACTCAGTTGACCATGCTAACCTTTGTTTTAATATTAGTGCTCAAGCTTGTTTGAGTAAGAAGGCCAAGACCAGTACCCCTACCGGTGAAGTTCAACATGAGAAAGCTCCTGAGGATCTTGATAAAAATCTTGATAATCTCATGGATGATTTTGTTACGCCGGAGCCAACCATCAATGCTGATCCGCCGGAAGCTGATCCGGCCATACATGAGAATACCTCCAGTCCACATGCTATACCTGCAAGCCCGGTTGCTGATCCACTGAAGTCAAGTGCTAATCCGCCAAGCCCAGCCAAGGACGATGACGTTATTATTACTGGCACTGCTTATACCACTCCGGGCGATCCAGTTATCTTGGCAAAACATACCGCCAAGGATGAGTTTATTTCAATGGGCAAGAAGAAGATGGAAACTGGTATGTCAAAATATGCTAATCTTTTTGCCCAGGATCTTCATTCCGGATTCTTGAACCGGCTTTAAACAAGCCAAGACAATGAAGCTGACTTGGTAAATTTGATGAAGGAATGTTATGAGGTAAACATTTTCCTCCTTATCTTTGTATTTTCACTGCCTTGTATCCCGTAGCCCCCAAGGGTCGGTTTAGTTTGTAAAAACAAACCGGGACTTTGAATTTCCAAACTGCACATTGTTGACTTTTAAGTTTTTTGAACAAACACACATTAGCCCCCAAGTGCCAGGATTGAAACTTGTATGAATCCTTGGGACTTTGAATAATCAGTAAGAAAGAATTAATCCGCATTAGCCCCCAAGTGCCAGGATTGAAACTTGTATGAATCCTTGGGACTTTGAATAAGAAGTAAGAAAGAATTAATCCGCATTATCCCCTAAGTGCCAAGTGTAGAACCAGTTGTATGCTTGGGACTTTTGATAAAATATTGAAATGCTCCTCTTGATTTTGGCAGGCTGACATAAACCATCAATGGACGCAGATTGCTGATCTTCAAGAGAGTATCAAATCTCGTCAAGAAGAATCTTCCAAAGCCAAAGATGAACTTCGAGCTGCTTTAACTTCCATAGAACGTCTGAAGGAAGAATTCAAGACGGAACGTGCCAACTGGGACACTGAGAAGGGTACATTGCTGAAACGGGCTGAAGATGCTGAATCTGCTCTTAAACCGGTGGTAGAAGAACTTTCTGGGTTGAAGCATCAAGTGAACGCCATGACCTCCGCAGTATTTGGTAAGTACTCCTGGCCAGGTATCTGAAATATCCATCTTGTAAGGTGCCAGTTGAAATATGAAATTCTTGCAGGTAGCCGCATTACTCATCTGGGCTCAGATGTACGGATGAAGCTGAAAGCAGCATATACTCTTCTTGAACAACTATATACCGGTGCTCAACGGGTTATCTGCGCAGCATCCTATGACAATCCGGCCCCAACACTAATCAAGGACACTCTGGCAAAGCTATCCAGGGTACCATCACAACTAGAAGAGGTGAAGCGATCTGCTGCCAGGGCCGGCGCTTTACTGGCACTTACCCGAGCCAAAGCGTGGATAGCTGACTTGGATCCGGTTGACCTTGCCAAAGGCTTTCCAAGCACACAAGAAAACGGAGCAGATTTTGATGATGCAGCCCTTAAAAGAGTGACAAGGGAAATGCGTCCTCTGGTGAGTCAGCTGGCAGAAGATGCTAACTTGATAGTTCAGTGGACTTATTATGATACCAACAACAAACGGATTAACCCTGTCATTCCGGAGGCGCAAAATCTTATTCCAGGAATCCGTAAGCACACTTATGCCCCTGACATTGATCCGTCAGAACTTATCAGTGAAGAAGCTATCTTTCAGGCCTTAACCCGGATTGACTGGACCACTACAAACTTCCAGCCGCTAGGTGGGGAGGAGGAGGCTGAGCCGACGCCAGATGACCCATCAACTTCGCATCAACATGGTAATGAGACTTGATCCGGCAATCAGAGTGATGCTACATAAACCTTGTTCTGCTGGAAAGACCATATTTTGGGCCTTCAAGTGCCTTGTAATAAACTAGTGAAAATACTTTGATACGTTGCCCTCGTGCAGTCGGATACAGTTTGCGTTGATTTGTCATGAGAATTTCAGTACTGGCTTATGTATTTTTACAATATTATGCAATCCCTGTGCCTGCATAAGGAAAATCTGTGATATAAAACATTGATGTTGGTTTACCAATTGTGATTTGAAGAAGGGTGAAAACCCAACTTCCACCATGCCATGTTGGTATATATATATATGATATAGAACCGGGTTGTGATGAACACCGGCCAATTGCTGGAGACAAAGTGTCAAAGCCAGACCGGTTTTGAAGGATGCCGGATTACCTTTAATTGTATACTTTAACAGAAGATCCGTAAGCCATGCTGGGTTAAAAAAACTCCGGTTTAACGTAACCTTACGAAAAACAAAAACTTGGCAAAAAAGCAAACAAAAAACTGTAGTCGAGGCTTTTCAAGGGCTGCCAGGCCCAAATCGAGGCTTTTCATGGGCTGTCAGGCCACTGAGTTAAACCATTTTGACAAAGCCTTTTAAGATGGCCCTCCAACTAACCAATCATCGTTTTAACTTTGACAAGTTCAGGGTCTCAATGAGAGTAACTATCAAACGTTTGACGGGTCGTGCTAGGATTACCTGGATAGGAGTGGCTTACTTGATGAAGGCAGGTTAACCCGGGGTTTTAGGTGAATACACCAGGCTTCCAAGCCGTGGGTCGATACCCAGCTACAAGGGTCCTTTCAAACTCTTTGGTATTTGACACAAAGAGCCCCCAAGTAACTTTGTGAGCTGTGCTCATCGGGTGCCTAGTTTGAGTTGTGCGTAGCAACAAGACTCTCTTTGGCCCCTTGGGTGTGAAGCTCCCAAGCTTTGTTGTGGCAAGATAGCCGGAATAATGGGCAGGACTCCGCTTTGCAAGCAGAAGCCCCCATGTGATATATTTCTGAGCTATGCTCGCCAGGTGCCTATGTTTGAGTTGTGGTGTGCAACAAACTCTCTTTGGCCCCTGATGATAATATTGTCTTGATAGCCGCATCAAGAGGGTAGTAACGCCATGTTCTCTTTGGTGAATACACCTATGTTTGAACAGGAAGCCCCCAAGTTAACAGACATTTGAAGGAAAAAAATGGCGGAGACCCTAGTATGATCCGTTGTGCAGATTTTTACTGACCACAAAAGGCCCTTCCCAAGGTGGGGATAACTTGTGCATATCAGTCTGGTCTTGAATGAGCCGAAGTACCAAATCGCCTTCTTGAAAGGTTCTTGTCTTAACCCGGCGGCTGTGATAACGCCGCAGGTCTTGTTGATAAACTGCCGACCGAGCCAAAGCCATGTCTCGCTTCTCATCTAACAGGTCCAGCGCCTCTTGGCGTGCTTGCTCGTTGCCCGCTTCAACATAATTCGCGACCCGGGGTGAGTCATGACGAATATCACTTGGGAGGACAGCCTTAGCCCCATAGACCAGGAAAAAGGGTGTATACCCCGTAGATCGGTTTGGGGTGGTATTTATGCTCCATAACACAGATGGTAATTCTTCCACCCAACAACCCGGCATCCGCTTCAAAGGGACCATGAGCCGAGGCTTGATACCCTTCAGGATTTCTTGATTCGCCCTCTCAGCTTGACCATTAGATTGGGGGTGAGCCACGGAGGCTACATCAAGCCGGATGTGCTCTCGTTGGCAGAACTCCTCCATCTCACCTTTAGAAAGGTTCGTACCATTATCTGTGATGATGCTATGTGGAAAGCCAAAACGGAAAATAATCTTTTTGAGAAATTGAACCGACGTGGCTGCATCACATTTACTGACGGGCTCCGCTTCAACCCATTTGGTGAACTTGTCAACCGCCACCAACAGGTGGGTCTTCTTGTCCTTAGAACGCTTAAAGGGTCCAACCATATCAAGCCCCCAAGTAGAAAACGGCCAAGTGACGGGGATCATGCATAACACTTGAGCAGGAACATGAGCTCGACGTGAAAATTTCTGACAAGCGTCACACTGCTTTACCAAGTCTTCCGCATCAAAATGAGCTGTCAACCAGTAGAACCCATGTCGGAAAGCCTTAGCAACCAAGGATTTGAGCAGGCATAGTGACTGCAATCCCCTTCATGGATTTCCCGTAGAATCTCTTGTCCTTCTTCAGGAGAAACACAACGTTGGAATACGCCTGAAACGCTAGAATGGTGCACCTCACCATTGTGAACAACCATAGACTTGGACCGCCGGACTATCTGCCTGGCGAAAAGTTCGTCTTCTGGTAATTCACCCCGGTTCAGATACGCCAAATATGGAACCGTCCAATCCGGAGTGGCATGTAAAATGGCTATCAACTGGGCCTCCAGATCAGGAACAGCTAGATCCTCCTCTGTAGGCAACTTTACAGATGGGTTATGCAAGATATCTAGAAAGGTATTAGGTGGTACCGGTTTACGCTGAGATCCCAGTCGGCTTAGAGCATCTGCTGCTTCATTCTTGCGCCGGTCGATGTGCTCCACCTGATAACCCTTAAAGTGACCTGCTACAATATCCACCTCGCGCCTATAAGCCGCCATGAGCGGGTCCTTAGAATCCCAAGTACCAGAAAATTGCTGAGCCACCAGATCAGAATCTCCAAAGCATCGAACCCAGCTTAAGTTCATTTCCTTATCTACACGAAGGCCGTGGAGCAAGGCCTCGTACTCCGCTGCATGGTTAGTACAAGGAAACATTAAGCGGAGGACATAAAAAATCTTATCTCCTCGAGTGGAAGTGAGGACAACTCCAGCCCCCGAGCCTTCCAGCTGCCTGGATCCATCAAAGTGAATGGTCCAGTGTGTATTATCCGGTTTGTCTTCTGGTGCCTGTAACTCGGTCCAATCATTGATGAAGTCCACAAGCGCCTGAGATTTGATGGCTGTTCGGGGTGTATACTTCAAACCATGGGGACCAAGCTCGATCGCCCACTTTGCAACCCGGCCAGTTTCCTCTCTATTCTGGATTATATCGCCCAAGGGAGCAGAACTAACCACTGTAATAGGATGGCCTTGAAAATATTGGTTGAGTTTCCTACTTGCCATAAAAACTCCATACACTAGCTTCTGCCAATGCGGATATCTTTGCTTTGATTCGATCAGTACTTCACTGATATAATAAACTGGTCATTGAACCGGATATTCTTTTCCGGCCTCCTTACGCTCAACCACAATCGCCACACTGACCGCTCGGGCATTGGCAGCCATGTACAACAATAGAGGTTCATTATCAACTGGAGCAGCGAGGACTGGCGGTTCAGCTAGCTGCCGCTTCAACTCCTGGAATGTTGCATCAGCGGCGTCACTCCAGATGAATTTATCTGTTTTCTTCAACATCTGATACAGGGGAATTGCCTTCTCTCCCAAATGGCTGATAAATCGGCTGAGGGCTGCAATCCGGCCCGCCAGATGCTGAACATCATTAATACATGCCGGTTTAGCCAAGGATGTGATTGCTTTGATCTTTTCCGTATCTGCCTCAATACCTCTGTTAGACACAAGAAAACCCAAGAGTTTGCCTGCCGGAACACCAAAAACGCATTTGTCTGGGTTGAGCATCATTTTGTAAACCCAAAGATTGTCAAACGTCTCCTTGAGATCATTTATCAGGGTTTCCTGCTTCCTGGATTTCACCACAATGTCATCCACATAGGCATGAACATTACGCCCGATCTGCTTGTGAAGACAATTTTGCACACAACGCTGGTAGGTTGCTTGGGCACTCTTGAGCCCAAAGGGCATAGAAACATAGCAGAAGGCTCCAAAGGGAGTGATGAAGGCTGTCTTCTCCTGGTCCTTAACTGCCATCTTAATCTGATGATAACCTGAATAAGCATCCAGGAAACTCAAGCGCTCACAACCCGCGGTTGCATCAATGATCTGATCAATACGCGGGAGAGCGAAAGGATCTGCCGGGCAAGCTTTATTCAAATCAGTGTAGTCCACACACATACGCCAAGTGCCATTTTTCTTAAGAACAAGCACCGGATTAGCCAACCATTCGGGATGAAACACTTCGACAATAAACCCAGCTGCCAGTAGATGGACTACCTCTTCGCCGATGGCCTTGCGTCTTTCTTCGTTAAAGCGGCGAAGGTACTGCTTGACCGGTTTAAACTTAGGATCAATATTTAGAGTGCGCTCAGCGAGTTCCCTCGGTACACCTGGCATGTCAGAAGGTTTCCATGCAAAGATGTCCCGGTTCTCACGGATGAACTCGATGAGCGCGCTTTCCTATTTCGGATCCAGATTTGTACTGATACTAAACTGCTTGGATGAATCACCAGGGACGAAGTCAACGAGCTTAGTCTCATTAGCCGGTTTGAACGTCAGGGCCGGGTCATGTTCAGTCGTAGGTTTCTTCAGAGGGGTCATATCTGCTGGATCAACATTGTCCTTATAGAATTTCAGCTCCTCTGTGGTACAAACCGATTCTGCATAGGTCGCTTCACCTTCCTTGCAATCCAAGGCAATCTTTCGGCTCCCATGTACTGTGATCGTCCCCTTATAACCCGGCATTTTGAGTTGTAGATAGACATAACAGGGTCTCGCCATGAATTTCGCGTAAGCCGGCCGTCCAAGTAGCGTGTGATATGGACTCTGGATTTTCACCACCTCAAAGGTCAAAGTCTCAGAACTGGAATCAAGCTCATCTCCAAACACAACTTCCAAAGCAATCTTTCCCATAGGGTAGGCCGATTTACCTGGTACCACACCATGGAAAATAGTGTTTGACGGTTTAAGATTCTTATCTGTCAAACCCATGCGACGGAAAGTCTCATAGTACAGGATGTTGATACTGCTCCCTCCATCCATCAGAACCTTGGTAAACTTATAGCCCCCTACCTGAGGCGCTACCACCAAGGCTAGTTGGCTCGGATTGTCAACCCGGGGCGGGTGATCCTCTCTGCTCCACACAATAGGCTGCTCCAACCATCATAGATAATGTGGTACGGCCGGTTCAACAGTATTGACTGCCCTCTTGTGAAGTTTTTGATCCCGCTTGCACAGGCTGGTAGTGAACACATGATATTGTCCGCTGTTCAACTGCTTGGGGTGACTCTGGTAACCTGACTGTTGCTGATTCCCTTGGTTATTCTGCTGATTATTGCCATGGTTGTTCTGATGGCCCTGGTTGTTCTGAAATCCAGAGCTTGAACCGCCGCCCCCATGGAAACCTGGGCCTGAACCACCCGGTGGATCCTGATCATACCGGTATAAATCAGAATTTTTGAACTCCCTCATTATGTGACAATCCTTACAAAGATGTGTGGAAGGGGCCTCCTTGGTTCCATGCTACGAGCAGGGCTGGTTTAACAAACGCTCCAGATTCATCCCTCCACCGCTCTGGGGCGGTTTACCTTTGCAGCGCTGCATATTTGTGTTAGCCACCAAATCTGAATTATCCGCTTTACGCTTACTGTTATTCCCATGGCCCCCTTGGTTGTGGTGCTGCCCTTTTGCACCGCCGTTCTTCTTTCCCTTCTCCGGTTTGTCCCCCTCTGAATCCGGATCCTTGGTATTATCTGAATCGGCATACTTAACTAAAGCGGCCATGAGTGTTGACATGTCGTTGCAATGACGTTTGAGCCTTCCCAACTTCTGTTTCAACGGCGAAACGGCGATTGCCCTCTAACGTTAATACTGCGGTGTCTGCATTAATACGATCTGATGAATGCAAAATCGTCGAGACCCGTTTAACCCAATGGGTCGTGGACTCCCCTTCCTCTTGGACACAAGCGGCCAGATCTACAATTGACATCGGCTGCTTGCACGTATCCTTGAAGTTCTGAATAAACTGGCGCTTTAATTCGGCCCATGAATCGATAGAGTTGGTTGGCAAGCTCTTCAACCATGTGCGAGTTGTTCCTTCCAGCATCATGGTGAAATATTTAGCACATACCACCTCATCCACGTCTAACATCTCCATTGCCATCTCATAGCTCTCCACCCACGCCTCTGGCTGCAAATCGGCGGTGTAATTTGGTACCTTGCGAGGTCCCTTGAAATCCTTGGGCAATCACACATTACGCAATGCGGGAGTTAAACATGGTACCCCTAGGGAACTGAACATTACCCATGGCTCTACGGAGGCAGTGGGGTGAACCGGAGTATGTTGTCGTGCTTCGTGTCGAGCTGTCAACTCAGCCTCCCATCGTGCGCGGCCATGGTCCACATCTTGCGCATTAGCACCTTCCCCGGACGGGTTGTTCCCCCGTGGCGAATCTCTGTGATGCGCACTACTGGACACGGCCGGTTCGTCTTCCATGTGTCTGCTGTAACTCCGACTTGGACGGGGAGTGGAATGAATCCTCTCACGGCTGTGTGAATACGCTTGTTGTTGATTCAGTGCTCTCTAAAGGAGATCCCTGGCCCGACGCGCTTCCACTGCAACTGGTGATTCGCCATCGGTTGGGAGAGCCGCCAGGCGTGAAGCGGCGGCCACAATATTATCCAATGGGTTGGAATAAAGCCCGGGCGGCGTTGATGATACAACGTTGTTCTGGTGAGGCAGGTCTGTTGCGCGTGGCTGAACCGGTGCTCCTGCTTCCGGTGCCCCCGCCCGGTTTGGCGCGGGTTGGTTACCAGCTCCTGCACCTGGCGTATTGAAAAGATTCTGGGGCTCATAAACCGATGCGAGACGTGATCGGTACCCTCTTCTGAAGCATTCTGATCCAGTCTAATCCGATAAGCATGTGCTTCCAACTCGGCCCGCTCTGTGGCCATCCTGGAGTTCTCTGCTGCCAGGTCCGCTTTAGCCTGGGCTATCTGATCTTTCACCTTTAGAATCTCCGCATCGTGCTGATCCCTGGTTGCTGCGTCTACCTCCGCGAACATCAGTGCCGCTAGAGCGTCAAACAAATTAGACAAAACTTGAGCCGGAGGCGGCGCCGAGCTTCCTGCCCCTGCTGGCGTGGCCATCGTTGAACCGGAGAGCATTGCTGCGGCGGTAGATGAATGAGGCGCTGGTCGTGTGCCGGCCATGAAGACAGCGGCCCAGTTTGGCGGACCGGGGGAATCCGGAATACTGTTGCCCTCAGATCCTCCCTCAATCCGGCCGTCCTGCAACTGGTAAAGCGATTCGGTTTCTCTAGAAGACTCGTCACCGCTGCGGACTGTGGTTTCTCCGTCGGAGACCGGCTCCTCCTCATACCCCGAACCATGGACAACACCTACGAAAACATGCCTTGCATCAGGCTGAACCGGTGAAGAACTTGCACGCCGAGCCATTTCGATGATGTCGGTGCAGGTGACCGGCTCGGGGGCCGGTTCACCGATCTTGCCGATCAAGACGTGAATCCCACCAAAGGGGACCCGTTACCCGTATTCGATTGAATCGGCCTCGGGACCCCATCCTGTGTTGTCGATGTAGAGCTTTCCACGGCGGCTTTTCGTCATCCGGCCCACGGCGTATCCCTTGAGTCCATCGAAGCTGCCCTTCAAGAACTCCAAACCACCATGCGATAGCCCCACGGTGGGCGCCAACTGTCGTGGAATTGTCACGGCAGATGTCCTCATGACAGGACTTAGTCGTGGAGCCATCTCTACGGGTTAGCTTGAAGGGGTTAAACCAGACAAGGGGACACGGAAGTTTTATACTAGTTCGGCCCCTTCGATGAAGGTAAAAGCCTACGTCTAGTTGTGATTGGTATTGCTGGGGTTTCGAGGGCCAGGGAGCGAATCCGCTTTGTCTGGGATCGAGCTGTTGTTCTCTCTCCCTAAACCGCCGCCAGGTCACCCCTTTATATACTCAGGAGGACCCCGGCCGGTCTACAGAGTCCCGAGGCTGGCTCATACAAGTGTCCACCTCGGTCTCTTCTTTCTTATCTTACAATGCAAGTTTATACAATCATGGCGGTTTACTATCATGGGCCCTAAACCGCCTACGGGCTCTGGGCCTCTAAACTTCATCTGTAAAGCGCCATCTTCTGGGTTTCCTTGGGCTTCAGTATAGCTGAAGGTGAACCGGCCCCTCCTGGGCGGTTTACCCTCAGAGGTTATATCCTCAACACCTTCCGTTAGATATCAAGTTTGAGGCAAAGAAAGCAGTCAAATCCCAAGCAATAGCAGATTTCCTCGTCGAGTGGATTGAACAGCAACAACCGACTCAAGTCCAGTCGGATCATTGGACTATGTTCTTTGATGGATCCAAAATATTTAGTGGTTATGGTGCTGGAGTTGTTCTGGTATCCCCGCGAGGCAACAAACTTAGTTATGTCCTTTAGATTCACTTTGATTCCTCCAACAATGAGGCTGAGTACGATGCTCTTTTGTATGGGTTGCGAATGGCCATTTCACTCGGCGTCCATCGCCTAATGGTCTTCGGCGACTCGGATTTGGTGGTTAATCAAGTGATGAAAGAGTGGGATGTCAGAAGCCCGGCTATGACTGGCTATTGCAATGCAGTTAGAAAGTTAGAACAGAAGTTTGAAGGTCTAGAGCTCCACCATATTCCCCTACTGAAGAACCAGACAGCAGATGACCTAGCTAAGATAGGTTCTAAGTGAGAGCCCATTCCCAGCAATGTGTTCTTAGAGAACCTTCACACACCATCAGTCCAGAAAGATCCCTTCACGGAAGAGCCCCCGCAACCTAAGAGTTCCACGGATCCGACTGAAGTTGAAGTCCCAGCAGTGGTCGACCTAGTCATGGAAGTTTTGGTCATCATTCCTGATTGGACTATACTGCATATCGCATATATTCTCAGGAAAGAGCTGACAGAAGACGAAGATGAAGCACGACAGATCGCCTGTCGATCCAAAGCCTTCACTGTGATAAGTGGTCGACTGTACAGAGAAAGTGTGACTGGAGTTGCTCAGCGATGCATTACCCTAGAAGAAGGTCGAATGATTCTCAATGATATCCACTCGGGGACCTATGGTCACCATGCATCCTCACGGACAATAGTGGCCAAAGCATATCGAGCAGGTTTTTACTGGCCGCGAGCAAATGAAATGGCAAAGGAAATAGTCGACAAGTGTGAAGGTTGCCAGTTCTACTCCAACATGTCTCCCAAGCCCGCCTCAGCCCTGAAGACCATTCCACTCGTCTGGCCATTTGCCTTTTGGGGGTTGGATATGGTTGGACCCTTGAGGACTGGCAGAAGTGGTTTCACTCACCTACTTGTTGCAGTCGACAAGTTCACTAAATGGATTGAAGCCAAGCCCATCAAAAGCCTCGATTTTAGCACTACCGTCAGCTTCGTCAGTGGGCTAACATTCAGGTTTGGAGTCCCGCACAGCATCATCATAGACAATGGTTCAAACTTTGATTCAGATGAATTCAGAGCTTTCTGTGCTTCCCAAGGCACTCGGGTCGATTATGCTTTAGTCGCTTACCCGCAGTCGAACGGACAAGCAGAAAGAGCAAATGGTTTGATCCTCCAAGGGTTAAAGCCCGGGTTAATGTGAGATCTCAAGCATGCGGCCGGCGCCTGGGTAGATGAGTTACCATCAGTACTGTGGGGCCTGAGGACAACGCCAAATCGGTCGACTGGCCGGACTCCCTTCTTCCTGGTTTCTGGAGCCGAGGCCGTGCTACCAACTGATTTGCTTCATAATGCCCCGCGAGTGGAACTCTTCTCAGAAGCCGAAGCAGAACAAGCCCGTGAAGATGTTGTTGACCTTCTGGAAGAGGAAAGAGAGATGGCGTTGATCCGGTCGACCATCTATCAACAAGATCTGCGGCGTTTTCACGCCAGAAACGTTAGGGGTCGAGCATTTCAGGAAGGAGACCTAGTTCTCCGAGTGGACCAGCAATGTCCACACAAGCTCGCCCCTGCCTGGGAAGGCCCCTTCATCATTACCAAAGTGCTCCACAACAGTGCATATCACCTTTACGATGTAGAACACAAGAAAGACGAGCCACGCGCCTGGAGTGCGGAGCTTCTCCGCCACTTTAACACTTAATCATTCGGACTGTCGAGATGTAATAAGAAGTACCTTTCAGTTTCTTTATCAAAGACAAGGTTTTGCATTCTCCTAAATGATTGTTATTTCTTATGCATGTGTCCAAAATCCCCCAGTGGGTGGCTTAGTCGCGAATCCGATTCGCCTAAGTTCCAAAAATTAAAATCCCATCGAGTGGAGAGCATGCCTCCCATTCAAGGGTTTAGCTGCGAACCTGATTCGCCTAAGTTTAAAAAATCCTACCGAGTGGTGAGCAACCCTCCCACTCGGGGGCTTAGCTGCAGTCTTGTACTCTCCTAAGTTTAAAAAATCCTACCGAGTGGTGAGCAACCCTCCCACTCGGGGGCTTAGCTGCATTCCAGTACTCGCCTAAGTTTAAAAAATCCTACCGAGTGGTGAGCAACCCTCCCACTCATGGGCTTAGCTACAGTCCAGTACTCGCCTAAGTTTAAAAAATCCTACTGAGTGGTGAGCAACCCTCCCACTCGGGGGCTTAGCTGAAGTCCAGTACTCACCTAAGTTTAAAAAATCCTACCGAGTGGTGAGCAACCCTCCCACTCAGGGGCTTAGCTG